>NC_067142.1:76365635-76614131 GCF_903995435.1 Acomys russatus | reverse complement strand
GCTTGATGGAACACCAGTGTCCTCAGGTGCTTGGAGAAGCAGGCTGTGCGTGCACCAGACACGACCGAACACTTTGCATCACACATCAAGACTGCCAGTTGCCTGGTGACCATAACCTTGAACAACCAGGGCTGGACTCAGGGTCTTTGGAACTGACTCCCTGTTTTTTTGGGGGGTGGGTGGGGATACAGCTGTGTCCCTGAGCTCCTCCAGTTCTGTGACACCCTCTGTGTTTCCCTCAGTTCACTTCCTCATTTGGATAGAACACTATCTCCCGGGGTTTCTTCAGATGAGCTGGTGAGATAATGGATAGTCAGTTACCAGGGTGCATCCTCGGGGTTCTTGCTGCTGCAGACTGGTCTCCCCCTTCCCTCCCACCTGCCCTCAGGACTCAGAGGAAACCATCAAAGTAGACAGAGTCTCCGAAAATAAGGAGGGTCAGGAATTGAGCCTGGAGTAATTTATGTCAGTGCTGGCTGACCAGTGGGTGCTGTATTGGAGAGCCCATGTGTTTCAGGCAATACAGGTGAAGATGAAAGGTACTTGTGTAGTGCTGATCACAAAAGTGTTCCAGCCAAGAATGGGGTCCCATTCCTGGGCCCCTGTACTCCCTGACAGTAACATACAGGATGCTGGAAGGCGTTTCTGAGTACTGAAGATGCTGGGGGTACTAAGTAGTAGCAACTCTGTATCCCTGCCCACACCTGTCAGTCCTCTCACTATCTAGATACTGTACTCTGAGCTGCCCTGTATGGTCTGAGACAGACATCAGGAGCCACACCCTGTCTGTCTGGTCCTACTTCTTTCGCACTGCACATCGAAGACTGGGAAAACACCCAGCATAGCAAGGAGATAGCAAAACAGAAGTAGCAGGTAACTGGGCCCAAGTTCCCCACGCCTGGGCATCACTATTGTATGTGCCTGGGCAGGCCACTATCTGGGTCCTGGGGTATAGTTCTCATCCTTAAATTGGAATGGGGGGGTCTCTGGAGTTTTCTATTGTCTTGGTTTTTGTTGTTGTTTGGTTAGTTGGTTGGTTTGGTTTGGTTTGGTTTTTTGAGACAGGGTTTCTCTGTGTAAACTTGGCAGTCCTGGAATTTGTACTGTAGACCAGGCTGGCCTCGAACTCAGAGATCCACCTGCCTCTGCCTCCCAAGTGCTGGGATTAAAGGCATGGGCCACCACCACCCAGCCTCAGTTTTCTATTGTCAAGGGACATCAGCCAGGATATCTGGGGATCCTGGGGAAGCTTTTCATTTTGGACATTTCCTTCTCTCTCTCTCTTTCTCTCTCTCTCTCTCTCTCTCTCTCTCTCTCTCTCTCTCTCTCTCTCTCTCTCTCTCTCTCTCTCTCTCTCTCTCTCTCTCTCTCTCTCTCCCTCTCTCTCTCTCTCTCTCTGTGTGTGTGTGTGTGTGTGTGTCCACATTTGTAGAAGCCAGAGAACAACTTGCAAAAATTGGTCCTCTCAACACCATGTGGGTCCTGAGGATCAAAGTTCAAGTGGTAAGACTTGTCAGTGAGGACCTTTACCCAATGACCTATCTTATTGGTCCTGAACCTGGGGACACTTAGTTGAGCAACCAAGGCCCTACCTGGAGAGTCTGATGTAACAGCTATGAGGTCCCAGTGAATCCTCAGTAGATTCCTGTGTCACACAACAAAGAAATGCTGACACACAGATGATTTTAGGACTCTTGTAGCATTTTCACTCAGCAGCTCCCACAAGAAGACAGGTGAAGTGCAGGCAACGCACTGCAGACTGCAACACTGCTAGTTGACACTATTTTTGGTTTTGGTTTTGTTTCGAGACAGGTTTTCTCTTTGTAGCCTTGACTGTCCTGGAACTCACTCTGTAGATCCACCTGCCTCTACCTTCTGAGTGCTGGGACTAAAGGCGTGTGCCACCATGCCCAGCTCCATCTTTTTTTTTTTAACTGAAAAAAAAATTGTGTTCTATATATTTTTATCATATTTCCCTTCCCCCAATTCCTTCCATACCCCTCTCCACTTCTCTATCCATCTAAATGTATGTTCTTTCTCTTGATCTTAAAAAAAAAAAGACAAAAAAATGAAACACACACACACACACAAAATGAAAATCAAAATAAACAAGCCATAGACCAATAAGACAAAAAAGAAAAAAAATGCCCAAACAAAGCAAAATAAGGCAAAATGTCTACAAAAATACCAGTGAGTTCGTTTCATGTTGGACAATTACTCCTGGGTATCGGGCATGCCTTGAAGTGTGGTGAATAATCCCAGTGAGACACCATTAGAAAAAACAGATTTTTCCTTTGCTAGTGAGCATCAATAACTGCAGCCAGCTTCTTGGTTAGGGGCAGCAACCATGTCCATTCTCCCTCTCAGTGCTGGACTCCCTTCTGACACGTGGCACGCAGAAATACACACAAGCAAAACACCCATACAAATAAAATAAAGTTTTTTTTTTTAATCAAAATGAAAGCCACATGGACTAAGTGATATAGAATCTGTATTTGCTTTAAACCAAGTCAAGGTGGGGAGTAGTGAGGGAGGAAACAAGACTGGGTGTGAGCGGATCCTTGTTGAAGGTGGGGTTGGGCGTGGGAGGCAGATGACAGTGCAACCAGACCCTGGATCTGGTTGCTGATAACAACTTTACTGTATGACTTTCCTGATCCCAAACACTGTAAATTTCCATAAAATGGTGGGGTTTTTGTTTGCTTGTTTGTTTGGTTGGTTGGCTTTTGGATTTTAGAGTCAGGGTTTCTCTGTGTAGCCTTGGCTGTCCTAGAACTTGCTCTGTAGACCAGGCTGGCCTTGAACTCAGAGACCTGTCTGCCTCTACCCCCTGAGTGCTGGGATTAAAGGCGTGGACAGTATGCCTTGCTTCTGTTTTGGTTTTTGTACTTGGTTTTGGTGCATTAGTAAGCTGGCATGCACAAATCCATCTCTCTGTTTCCCCTACCCCAGGCTACTAGACAATAGCATGACCTTTGACAGTCTGAAACCACAGACTTGTAGATCAAAGTGGACTCAACTGACCTCATTTAAATACATGAATCTAAGCTAGACAAAGTCAGAGCGAAATAAGAGGTTGAACCATCTGAGCTGGGAAGAAAGGAGGCAGTGAAAGCATGCCCAACTCATTGATGTGTCTACTCACAGTGCAGCAAATTGATTTGCATTGACCCCTTTTACAAATCAGTCTTCTTAGCTTGAGGAACTGCTTTTCTGATAACTCTGTGAACTGTCAGTCATTCAGCGTTTCCACTTCTAAAACCCGTAGTTACCTTGAAACCCATTTTGTTTTATGCAATTATTACTTCTTGAGAACTCAGCTAGCAAACTCATGGAGCCCAAGGGAAGATCCAATGTGCACCACCAGGCTCCCTTCACCAGGAGTGGGAGAGCAGGCTTTGCTGTCTGGGCAATGGAAAGCGTTAATTAGAATTGTAGTTGTAATAAATAACAGCCCTGTCAGCTTTCACTTCTGTTTTACAGAATGCTCATGTGGGACCGGCCCATAGGAACAGTTGCTTTCAGATACCTTGAGCACCCTAGGACTCAGGGCCTCCTTACCATAAGGGAAGGCTGACCATAGCCAGCCAGAGCATCAGAGGTCCCAAGCTGGCCAAGCTGCTGCAAAATTAAACGTGCTTTGTGCCATAGCATTCACTGATTGTGTGGTCCAATTAAGAGGTCCCTTCTGGGCTCGGGAGAAAGCTCAGTCGGTAAAGGGCTTGCTGAGCAAGCATGAAGATGTGACCTAGGATCTCCAGCAGCCACATAAAAGCTGGGCATGGAGGCACACACCTGTAATGGCCAGCCAGCCAGAAGCCCCGGAGACTTCTACCCTGATGACCAGAGGGAAGAGGTGCCACTGCGTAGGCAGAGCAGAAGCGGGGCTCTTGAGGGCCAGGTGGCAGACCATCTTGATAACCACTGGCATCTGGAAAGTCTGAGTATATGTGATGCTTGCTGGACCTGCTTTCAACATCTACTCTCTGGTACCCTTTGCCTTGTCCCTCTCTCTACCACATGGGGCAAGGACACCCCGAGAGTAGGAGCTCATGCAAAGGCCTTTCATTAACTTGCTTGTTGTCAAGACATGGAATGTCTTTCAGAGCGTAGAGATGATATAGAAGACAGGGTCTGTAAATTTGGGTCTTGTGATTGGCGAGGTCCTGCCAGCTCAGGTCACTTGTAACCTTCGTGGACACTACAACAGGAATGTTTATTACCTTTCCCAGGGTAAGTGGCTTCCCTTCTGGAATGAGCACACACACACACACACACACACACACACACACACACACACACACACATGTTCAGTAGAGCTCACTAAGCGTGGGTTGCAATTTAGTTTCTGTAAAGATGTCTCCTAGCCTTCAAAAAGAAAATGAGGAAATGGATGATGAGATGCCTTCTAACCTTTTAAAGAGCAGAATTCAAGAACTAAGCATGGCAGCACAGGCCCTTACTCCCAGGACTTTGAAAGCAGAGGCAGGTAGCTCTCTGGGTGTTTGGGGCAAGCCTGGTCTATATACAAGGAGTTCCAGGCTAGCTACACTTACATAGAGACATAGGGTCTCAATTCAAATTAGATATATTCTGCTCCTTGGATTTTAATAAGTACTACCCAAGGAAACCAACATAAACACCTGACCCTTTGTAGTCCCTCTTTATTCTATTTTACTCAACTTTATGGTAATGATTATCTTTTTGGAAAATTCAAATAAATTCAACTGAAAATGAAACAATCCATAGTAATTAACAATTCATAATTCAATTAGACTTTATGGAGTTACAGTATCATGGTCTGTTTTATATACATATGAAATCTCACAGTGCTGGATTAAGGTGGCAGTTAGAATCCTTTATAAAATTGCCTTGTTGGTTACATGGTTGCAAATAAAAAGCTGAATGTGGAGTATGCTGTGGTTTAAAAACGTTAGTCTGACATTTCACATGCTAACAGAGCCTACTTAAAGTAACAAACTCCCCACAAAGAGACTGTGCTAGTATACATATCCATACACAAAATAAACCTGGCTGTTGGAAATATCAAAAAGAAGTTGGATGGCATTCTGATTTCAGTATATCAGTGCAAAGACCCTAAAAACCAGAGCTAGAAATGAAAGCATCACAAAGCAAGTCATCTGTTAGGATTTCTTAAATGTTCATATAAAACAATATCCAGATAAAAGCATTAGTGGTGTCTTTAATATATACAGAGACTAATTGCTTTTTAGTCACTAAACATACCCCAAGGAAATTATCAGATTTAACTCTCTGGTAGTATACCTGATTTTGTTTGTTTGTTCCTGGAACTCACTTTGTGGACCAGGGTGATCTCGAACTCACAGAGACCCACCAGCTCTGCTTCCCAAGTGCTAGTATTAAAGGTGTGTGCTACCATGTGTGGCATATACCTGATTTTAAAAAATAAGGTACTTTAATTTTGCCTATTTATGTGTCACTTACTTCCAAGAGAAGTTTCATATAGTGTACAATACAAGAAGTTCAGATAATTGAATCTTTTTTTTAAAACATGTTTCCCAGCACTTGGGAGGCAGAGGCAGGTGAATCTCTGAGTTCGAGGCCAGCCTGCTCTACAGAGCAAATTTTAGGGCAGCCAGAAATCCTGTCTCAAAAAAAGAACCAGCTAACCAAACAAACAAACAAAAAAGATCGATTTGTTTTTATTTTATGTGAGTGAATGTTTTGCATGTATATGTATGTGTGTATATGTGTGTGTGTATATTTATGTATGTGTGTATGTATATATGTGTGTGTGTGTATATGTGTGTATATGTAGGTATGTGTGATGTGTATGTATGTGTGTATGTGTGTATGTATGTATGTATTACATCATGTGTGTGTGCCTGGTGCCTGTGGAAGCCAGAAGAGGAGGGTATCAGGACACACCCCGACCTGGAACTGAAGTTACAGACAATGGTGGACCACCATGTCGGTGCTGGGGACAGAACTCAGGTCTCCTGGAAGAGTGACATATCCTCTTAAGCACTGAGCAACCTCTCTGGCCCTAGATAAGCAAATCTCAAAATCAACCAAAAACCAGACAAACAAAAAAGCCCAAGAACTTCGTAATGAAGCTAAGTACATATCACTGTATGGGCCAACAAAATCCAGCTCTAAGACTCATGGAAGCCAAAGGGAAAGATGGAAAATGTATACAAACATGGATGGAAACTTTTAGAAATCTACAGAATGAAAAGAGGTCCATACACAGTTGAAGTCTCTGTAGCAGGGTCTTACGAAACCCAGATGCCATAGCTTGCAATTGGAGCAAACTATTGCCCCAGGGACCAGGAAGAGCAGGTTAAGTCCATGTGTGGTGTTGTTAAGATACAGTCAGAAATAAATGTATATTGATAACACACACCCAACAATAAAATCAGACATACTGTCTAATGTAAGGGTGAAATGGGCCCAAATCACCCCTTGATGAAATACATGGAATATTAATGGATTTGCAATGCTAAACACAAAATCCCAGGGCCCTACACCTGCTCAAAAAGTTCTGTAACCATTGGGCACACCATAGGCAATTTATATTTTGAAATAATTCTCACTATGTGGAGAGGAATTGTAGTTTTGGCTTCGTGCATGTGTTTGTGTCCTCTCAAACGTAGGATGAATTTTAACAGGGAAGTAAGTGTCAATTTAGCCAAAGAATTGACAAGCAGGCCGAAGTCATGACGAAGGCAGTGGACCCGGTCACCTGCTCTGAACGATTTGCCTGTGGAGGTGGATGATACTGTTACTTTGCTACTCTCATAATGGTCAAAAACACAGCAACTGACCGTTTCAGTAAAGGATCTGCAGCTTTAGTGCAGAAAATTAACACTAGAAAAGGTTCATGGTCCAGACCAAAAGAATTTTTAAATATCCAGAGTGACAGACTAGAACTGAGAAACCCTGGAGGGACTCAGACCTGGTCCACTTCCGCGTTTTCTTTCTTCCTTTCTCCTTTCTCTCTTCTTTTCTTTATCTTTTTCTTCTTCTTTTTGGTCTTTCAAGACAGGGTTTCTCTGCATAGCCTTGCCTGTCCTAGAACTCACTCTGTAGACCAGGATGGCTTCAAATTCAGAGATCCGTCTGCCTCGGGCTCCCGAGTGATGGGATTAAAGGCATGTGCCACCACCAGGCTTTGTCTAGTCATTTCTTGACTCAGAACAGAGAGAAGATTCTGGAGCTAATGGAGTGAGATCTGTTCGCTGTAAACTGAGGAGCATTTTGTATGCATTCTTAGGTATTCCTAGGGCCCAGAAATAAGTCAAATGAATTTTTATCTGTTTTATATTAGATTGTATTTATTTATTTAGTTAGTTTAGTTTTTGTGTGGCCCTGAAAGGTTTTGTTTTGTTTTTTGTTTTTTTCCTGATGCTGGGCACAAAGTACCAGCCAGCTATCGCCGCGCTGCGGAAGCCGTAGTGCGTGGCCCTGATGCTTTAAACGTATAGCCCACAGCCATCTACCTCTTGGCGAGCTCCCTGTGGGTGACGGCATTGCCGCTCACTTTCTCCACGTCCACCTCCAGACTCTGCAGTTCTCCTCAGAGA
The DNA here is from genome assembly GCF_903995435.1 of Acomys russatus. Lineage (NCBI taxonomy): Eukaryota > Metazoa > Chordata > Mammalia > Rodentia > Muridae > Acomys > Acomys russatus. The sequence continues at coordinate 76,606,563 of NC_067142.1, read as the reverse complement.
CAAGACTGGACAGATACGCATTTGATGGAGCACGCCGCAGGGTCAGGGCAGACTGTAGACCCTGAATATCACTAAGCTCTTCCTTGTTTTTGTTTGTTTGTTTGTTTGTTTGTTTGTTTTCTGTTTTTTGCTTAATAAGGGCTATGCTAGAGTATTAACATTATACAATATATATGTCATATATGCCAGTGTTTTTACATTACATAATATCAAGGATAAACTTACACAAAAAGCCATTACAGCTCCAAGTTGGAAAGAGAAAAATACCAAGGGCAGAAAGCCTTTGATGCACTTGACCTAATTGCTGGAGCTGAGTGGTGACCTGGGAATAAGCCTTTGTTTAAATACTTATTTCTTAACCAGGCTGAGCTTGGACAGTCCTCTAAGGCCAGGGTAGGACACTGGGACCGAGTGCGTTCTACTCGCTTGAACCTGACAGCTAAACCCCCTGAGCAGCTGGAAGCAAGTACAGTAGAACCATACACATGCATGCGAGCTTCACAGAGGAACCCATTGGTCTTGAAAGTAAATAAAATGTAGTTACAAACGCAATAACCACCCACAATAAAGCAATTTGGACATTAAAGAAAGGCAAACATTTTAAAAAATAAGTACAATACAATCTTTTTTTTTTTTTTTTTTTTTAGACAGGGTTTCTCTGTGTAGCCTTGATTGTCCTGGACTTGTTTTGTAGACCAGGCCTACCTCTAACTCACAGAGATCCACCTGCCTCTGCCTTCCGAGTTCTGGGATTAAAGGTGTGCACCACTGCTGCCCGGCTCATTATTAATATTTTCCTCCAGCTATTTCTCCTCACACTACTCTCCCTCCATGTGGGAGTAAATACTTTCAGGGAACTATGAAATACAAGCTATTTTTCATTCCTGTTGTATAAACAACAATCATAGTACCTAAATTCTTTTGAATGTGTACTATAGGCCTGGGATCCCACTAAACATGTTACATACTCAGGGAAGGTGACCATTTCTGGACATGATGGCCAGTTCCAAAGGAGGCTCTGGAGTCCTAAGCTTGGCTGAGGACCTCGGTTGAGTCAGCATTAATGGAAGGCTCAGGGCTCTAATATGGAGCTGGCTCACTTGCCCCCCATCCGAGAGTCCCCGGTCTGATTCCCCAGTAAACAAATAAGCAGACAATGAGGCCATTAGTCATGTGACTCAAATATCATACAAAATGAGTGTTCAAATTGAAATGTTGGTTTAATAATAATGCAGAGAGCTTACATTTTTAAAAATTTACATTATTTCTTACATTTTCCTTTTCTCTTTCTTTTTTTATTTTTTATTTTTGTTTTTTCTTTGTTTGGTTTGGTTTGGTTTTTGGTGTTTGGGTTTCCAAGACAGGGTTTCTTTCTATAATACCCCTGGGTGCTCTAGACTCACATTTTAGACCAGGCTGGCCTCAATTTCACATAGATCTACCTGCCTCTGCCTCTCAAGTGCTGGGATTAAAATTTTGTGCCAGCACACCTGGCTCAGAGCTTACATTTTCAATAACTAACCTATAGCATAATTTTTTTCAGAGTTAATTCTCTTTAGTTTCTTTCTTTCTTTCTTTTTGTTTTTTTATTTTATTAAAAACCCCTATGTAGTAGCCACAGATGGAGCCTGGGTCCTCTGAACAGAGACTCTGGTGTGGGTTTTCACAAGATGATCAGTGAATTCCTGATAAGACTTGGTGAGCACAGTCTCTTTCCAGAGGTCAGGTGTCAGGTACCTGTAGGTCTTGGAGATGGCATCAAAGGTGGCTTTGGCAAAGTTGCCCAGGGTGGCACTGCAGCCCTTGGCCAATGTGTAGCAGTCATCAATACTGGCCATCATCAGTAGCTTCTTGGGCACAGGAGCATTGACAATGCCAGGGCTTCTGGGGGCAGGGATGAGACACACCAAAACAGAGCCACAGCGGCCTGTCACCTTGCATGGAACAGTGTATGGCTTGCCAGTCTTGTTCCCCCAGTAGCCTCTCCGCACAGGGACGATGGAAAGCTGGCCAAGATGATGGCCCCTGGATAGCAGTGGCTACCTCCTTGGAGCACTTACACCAAGACCCAGCATGACCATTGTAGTCCCCAAAAGTGACAAAAGCCTTCAACCTGGTCCGCTGGCCAGCCCGTGTCTGCTTCTGCACTGGCATGATCTTGAGAGCTCATCCTTTAGGGATGTGCCCAGGAAAAAGTCAATAATCTCAGATTCCTTAATGGGCAGAGAGAACAGGTAGATGTCCTCCAAGGACTTGATCTTCATGTCCTTAACCAGGCGGCCCAGCTTGGTGATGGGGATCCACTCCTTGTCTTCAGCTTTATCTCCACGAGCCCCATGGCCCCACAGCCTCAGCCCTAAGACTGCTGTGGAATCCTCCATGGAAGCTGCCACGACCTCCTAATCCTGGGCCTCTGGGCCCTCCCACTGCACCGCCATCATGCGCCATTTGGTGCTTTCCTCGGAAGAAGAAGAAGAAGCCCTATAACATTATTTAAGAATCACATTATTTTCCCTAATGTTAAGTCTAATTTGGGGGCAGACCCCATCAACTGTTACAGGTAGCACAAAGGAGGTGTCTGTTATAAAGGTCTGCAGTCAGGGACACATCCTTTGTGCAGTCTGCAAGGTAATAGTGAGAATTCTGGAACTTTGGTTTCTTTTAAAAACACAGACATATTGTAAGACTGTGTTTTCATTTTAGTTCCAGCTGTGGGGATGTGGGGCTGATTCAGGCTGTCTGAAGCAGCTGGCTGTGATTTGCCTCATGCTCGAGCACAGGTGTGGTTTTGCCAGCTGCAGATAATTTCTGTGATTGTGTAGTATTGTAATTCTGGGAGCTTTTCAGAGGATCTGTCTCTCTGCCCCACTCCCCCATCCTTATTTCTCTCCTATCTAATAATAGGGGGTGAAACCGGGGTGGGGGGGGGGGGCGGGGGGCGGGGCGGAGGGAAATAGGGGGTGAGAAAAAGAAGAACCCACAAAGTAACAAAGACCTGTTACAGTAAGTCTTGGTCCCTGGTTACTTCTGCACCAGAACTGCCTGTCACTAACTGAAAATCTTTCCAATTTTGACCATGGAAAGCTACTAGGATATCCCCCCGCCCCCCAAAGACTTCCAATTAGAGGTTGAAATGCATCTTCCTTCAAAGGGGGCCAGGTTGTTCTCATAGCCTCTCTCAGAGACTCTCTAAGTCTTCCTGAGGTGGTAAACCATTCCTTCCTGCCTCCCCATCCCCATCAAGAAGCACAGCCTTCCCCCTCGGAGGCAGGATTTCCGGCCAGGGTGTAGCCTGTCTCCCTCAGGAACTCTTGTAGAAGAGAACAGTATGCACTGCAAACAGAAGGATCTAACTTTACAACCCTGGTCACACATTCATAAAGCTATTCAGCATGGCCTCAGGTGAAAATCCCACAAGAAGACAAGCTTTGTGACAGTCCCCAGTCAGAACCGGGAACAACTGTGTGTGGTGTGGTGTGTGTGTGTGTGTGTGTGTGTGTGTGTGTGTGTGTTGTACTGCTCAAAGATAGGCTTCTGTATTTAAGTCCACATTGTTGACAGTAGGCCCTTGAGGATGAAAATGCCAATGTATTTGCTCTTGGCTGTAGAGAGCCCATACACCTTGGCCTGCCTCTTTATCCCATTAACCTATTAACGTGAGTGGGATAGTCCATGTGGGAAGTAGAAGTTGACTTTGGGACACTTTGCTTAATTGCTACTTTATCTTACTTTTATTACTTTAAAATTTATTATTAGCATGGTTATTAGTGTGTGTGTGTATGTGTGTGTGTGTGCTAGCATACATGTCACAGCATGCATATGTGTCAAGAGAGCAGCTTTCAGTAATAGGTTCCCTCTTTTCACCTTGCTAAGGTGGAGTTTGTTTCTGCCCTGCTTGGTACTCCAAGGTAGTTGGCCCTTGAACTTCCAGGCAATTCTGCCTCTGTCTCCCCCAAGTTATCATAGCTGTACTGAGACTACAAATGTATGCTGCCACATCTGGCTTCCTTATGTGGGTTCAGGGGATTAAACTTAATGCTTTCAGGTTTGAACTTTTGCCCTCTGAGCCGGCTCACTAACCCTCCACCTTATTTTCTGAGACAAGGTCTTACAGTGACCCTGGAGTGCACTGCTTTGGTTAGACTGACTGGATGACTCTCTGCTCCCCAGTGCTGGGGTACAGATTCACTACTCTCCCTGGCTTTTTCTGTGTGTTCTGGCATTTCAAACCCAGGTGTTCTAGCTTACAAGGCAAGTACTTTAGCCTATGAACCATCCTCCCACTCCCATACACAGATTCTTTTCTTCCTCCCTATCCCTCTCCCTAAGTAATTCTGTCTGTCCTGAAACTCACTATGTAGATAAAGCAGCTGACTTTGAACTCAGAGCTCTGTCTGCCTCTGTCGAGCAAGTGCTGGGATTAAAGGCAAGAACTACCATACCCAGCCACATCACAGGTTCCTAATGAAGATGAATGGCTGCTAAACCCAAGTGGAACTGACTCCCACACCAGCTGGAACACAGACATTCATATGGAGCACTTAGCTTGGATGCACAGTTGTCTAAAGGAGAAATAAGACCGAGCCCAGGCAGTTGAGAACCGGAGGAACCTGCTCCGTTCTGAAAGCCTCAAAGCCCCAGGCCCAAGATGTTACTCTCTTAATCTTTCATCTCAGACCCAACCTTAACTTGGGAGCCAGTCCCCTCAGCTTATCACACCAGATGCTAAAAATGACAAGGAGGAGAATTTCAACACTGACTGAAGGCATCACATTCTCAGGAGCTTGCATGGCAGGGACAGTATGAGTTACTTAGATGGTTGTGTCAAGAGTGTTTGCCTGTTGTCCTGACATGATTACATATTTACTTCATTTGTAGCTTGTATAACTTAATTATTAGGAATTAATTGTGAATTGTGATTTAATTATATGAATTAGTTACTTTAAAAGAATCACGGCTGGGCATGGTGGCGCATGCCTTAATCCCAGCACTCGGGAGGCAAATGCAGGTGGATGAATGTGAGTTCAAGGTCAGCCTCGTCTAAAAAGTGAGTCCAGAACAGCCAAGGCTACACAGAGAAACCCGGTCTTGAGGAAGAAGAAGAAGAAGAAGAAGAAGAAGAAGAAGAAGAAGAAGAAGAAGAAGAAGAAGAAGAAGAAGAAGAAGAAGAAGAAGAAGAAGAAATAATGAGCACTTGATAATTCGTAGCCAACTGAAAGTTTTTATTCCAGCCAGCTAAGACTACACTCAGGTATTTTCGACCCAAATTTAGCACTGAGCATTTAGGGTAAGAGACTTTTAAAGGCAAAAGCCACATCCTGGTATCTCTTTTGACAGCTCAAGCAAACAGCTTAACAGAAACTCAGTTAGCTAGGACATGCTGACCTTGGGTCCCTAGAATGGAATTGGGTAATTTTCCATGGGATTCTCCACCAAGGAGATCAAAAAAGTTAAACCTAAAATGGCTTCCTGAGGAATACAAGATGGAGGAAGGAACTTCTGCACTGTCTTGCCCCATCACAACCTGAATAGATATATTTATCTTTGTGTGAAATGTCAGCACTGAAGGGAGATGCCAACATGGGAGTCCATAGACTGCTAGATATGGCAGATTAAAGATGCTGCCTTGTAGGCCAGGAGGTGGTGGCGCATACACCTTTAATCTCAGCATTAGGGAAACAGAGGCAGGCAGATCCCTGAGTTTGAGGCCAGCCTGTTCTATGGAGTGAATTCCAGGACAGCCAAGGCTACAATAGAGAAACCCTGTCCCAAAACAAACAAACAAAAGCACCAAACAACAACAAAATGATCCCATCTTGTGCAAACTACTCTGGTCAAGGCGTGGTGTGGTGATCACTGTCTTTACCTGGGGTTCTGTATGTGATCTGAATTATTCCTTATCTGTCCAGGGGACAAGCTGATGGCAGGAGCTAATTGCTCTTGCTTTATGGTGAAACCTCAGCTTCATGGGTGTTTTCAGTCTGGTCTGTCAAGATGCGCTGTTATTTTTGGATTCCAGGTGGCTTCGGCTTAGGAAAAGGACACAGAACTCGAGATAACCTTTTGGGAGTAATAAATTATAATAAGCTGACAGGAAAAGTTGTCATTTAGTCATCTTTGTGCTTTCAAACTTTGAAGGGGATGAGATAAGTTTGGTGTTAGCAATTTCTAGACAATTGCTCCTTGAGCACACTTGAGGCGGAGTAAAAAAAGACAGACACAAACCAAGGTGGAGATGAGGACCCTCGTCCTGTTTATCCAAGTAAAGTATCAATCAACTTTAGCAAATGCTATTCATTTATCTACTTTCTGCCCTTTCTTTCTTTTTCGTCTCTTTATTTATTTGAAGGTTTTTCTTTTTCTTTTTTAGGGTGGGGAGGGCAGGTCAGAGTCTCACTAGGTAGCCTGGGTTGGCCTTAAACTCACAGAAATCCACCTGCCTCAGCCTCTGAAGCACTGAGATTAAAGGTATGCACCACCACACCCAGCAGCAAAAGTAATTTTCTCTTTCTCTTTCTTTCTTTCTTTCTTTCTTTCTTTCTTTCTTCTTCTTTTGTTTTCTTTTTCAAGACAAGGTTTCTCTGTGCAGCCTTGGCTGTCCTAGACTCACTTTGTAGACCAGGCTGGCCTTGAACTCACAGAGATCTGCCTGCCTCTGCCTCCCAAGTGCTGGGATTAAAGACTTGTGTCACCACACCCCGCAAAAGTAATTTCTAAGTAACAGGAAGCGACACATTTCCCTTTATTGGAGGCCTGAGGTGTGTTCTCTATATAAGCTGACTCTCCAAGCTTCAGTGGCATCACTTTGCAAACAGAAGAAGACATCTGATAAATCCAGGTATAGTGATGCAATGGCTTTAACCTCAACACTAAGGAGGCAGAAGCATTCGGATCTCTGAGTTGCAGGACAGCTAGAGAGCTACACAGAGGAAGCCCTGTCTCTAAAACCAAACCAAACCAAAACAAACAGAACCACCACCACCAAAAACCAATGAAAGTGATCCCCTACAGACGTGCACACATGCCAGCTTAGTCAGGTAATCCCTCACTCATGCTCTCTTCCCAAGTGATTCTAGCTCGAGGCAGTGGTGGCACACACCTGAAGGAGAGATAAACCTATTTTTTATGATCCCAAGTGTGGGATCGGAATGGTCTTGTGAGAGAATGTAAAGCTCTCTCTCTCAGCCTAAGTCTGGGAACGTGACCCAGACAAGCTTGGGAAAGTGACCCAGAAAGAATTGAAGGCCAGTTTCAGTTTCTGAGATCAAGGTGGCCAACCGAGATAAACAATTTCAACTAAGGTAAACAATTCTCAGAGAAATACCATCTGGAAACTCTCTGGAAACTCCCCAACACCCCTCCTTGCCAAAAATAGCCCCCGAGACCAACGACCCCTGCAATAGCCAATAACATTTAGACAAGCACCCTTAGCAACCACCAGAGCCAATTCTAACATAGGACACGCAGCCCCTCCTAACCTTTGCGGTTTTAACCTTTAAGAGTGGCCTGTAACAGGGACTCGGTGTGCCTCCCTCCCTGCTGAGGCCCCCTGACATGCGTCAGCAATAAACCTTGTGCTTTTGCATCAACACTGTGGTCCTCAAGTGGTCTCTCGTGGCGACCCCCTACCCAAGTAGACTCTAGGGTCCAACAAGAACAGGTGAGGTTAATCCACTAGCAGACCAACCACCTTGTGCAGGAGCTTGATTGTTGCCAGCTGAAAAGAGCCCATGAACAGACACATATAAATGACATATATAAATGAGCCCAGAACTGGAGGTGGCGCCTTTGGAGACTTGGGATAGTTTTGGCTGTTCATCGCTCTATTTCGAGACGCTCCTAGAGAGAACCACTCAAGGGAAGGCTACGGGGCTCCGGGCTCCTACTGAGGTTCCGGGTTCTGGTTACTCCAGGTTCCAGCAGAAGAAATCCTGCTGATTATGCCAGGAGAATCGTTCCTCAGAACTGATATCTTTACGGTTTTGTTATTGTGTTCTTTAATCCTCTTTTCCTATTGTTTTGGTTAATTGGGCTATAAGTGACATATGCTTGGTTAATAAATTTATAATAAAATATAGTGGTTAAGAAAATTGAGCCTACACACACCTTTAATCCCAGCACTAGGGAGGCAGAGGTAGGTGGATTGCTGTGAGTTCAAGGCCAGCCTGGTCTACAAAGCAAGTCCAGGACAGCCAAGGCTACACAGAGAAACTCTGTCTCGAAAAAATAAACAAAAAAAAACCAAAAAACAAGTGGCCAGTTAACATTTACAACAAACCATCACAGACTGGGCTTTGTGCTGGGATCAAAAGTATGTGTCACCATGTCCAGCCTTACTTATTTATGAGGTTAGAAGGCCCAGCTGACTGTGGCCAGCCCCAGTCCCTGGGTATGGAGGAAGTCTTGAACTATAGAGGCCTCAGAAAATGTAAACAAGGATAGCAAGCACAGGTCCATTCACTTAATCTCCGCTCTTGACTATGAATGTGATGTGACCCATTGCTTCAGTTTCGGCCTTGGCATCTCTGAAATCATGGACTGTAGCCTAGGCTTGTAAGCTAAAATAAACCCTTCTTTCCTCCCTCCCTGTACTGGCTAATTTTTATGTCAACTTGATGCAAGCTAGAGTTGTTTTGGAAAAGGAAAACCTCAACTGAGAAAATGGTCCCAGTAGATTGGCCTGTGGGCAAGACTGTGGTACATCTCTTCTAGCTGATGACTGATGTGGAAGGACCCAGTTCTCATGTGAACAGTAATCCTGGATAACACATAAGAAAGCACAGCTCCATGACTTCTGCAATCAGCAGCCCTTCCCCCGACCCACCCACCCCCCCCCACGCCCCATCCCCCCCATCCCCTTCCCGCACCTGCCTTCCTCCCCCCCCCCCCCCCCACAGCCAGGCTCTTGCTCTTTGCCTTTTGTTCCTTTCATTACTTTCCCTCAGTGGACTGAGATCCAGGACATATAAGCCAAAGACCCTTTTCTCCCCAAAGCTGCTTTTAGTCAGGGTGTTCCTCTCACACCAGCAGAAAATCAAACTAGGATTGGGTCTCACTCTGTAGTCCAGCTTGGTCTCACTGAACTTTGTCAGCTGTAACAGGACAGGTTCAATGTGCTGGCTAGTTTTTGCATCAATTTGACACAAGCTAGGGTCATCAAAGAGGAGGGAACCTCAGTTAAGAAAAATGCCTCCAGAGGATCAGGATGCAGGCAACATTGTAGAGCATTTTCTTAATTAATTGATGATGATAGGAGAACCCATCCCATGGGGGTGGTGCTATCCTTGGCCTGGTGGTCCTAGGTGCTATAAGAAAGCAGGCTGAGCAAGCCATGAGGACCAAGGCAGGAAGCAGCACCCCTCCATGGCCTCTGCATCAGGTCCTGCCTCCAGGCTCCTGCCATTTGAGTTCTTACTGGCTTCCCCCTGAACAGACTGAGATGTGTAGGCACAATGAACACCGTTCATCCAGGTTGCTTTGGTCAGGTGCTTCCTCACAGCAATAGAAGCCTATCTAGGATGCTCAGCCATCACCACATAGACCATTAAAGAAGCAGGTTGCACTGAAAAACAGAAAGGGAGATTTAGCCAAAGGTGTTCACATTGGGAAGAAAAACTGGAGGTCTAGGGACAACTCCCAACCCCCAGTCCATCTTTAGTGTCCTGACATGTGGTGTAGGCTTAAACAGAGGGCAAAAAGTATGTATGTATATGGTGTTGTGTGGTGTGGGTGTTGTGTGTGTGTGTATATAAAACTAAGCCTTCTGATCAAGGTATGGCCCTCTCCCATCAGTGATCCATCAGTGCCCAGGCTCCAGCCCTGCCTGCAAAGTGGTCTGATGAGCTCTCGGAACTGTGGGAAGACTTCTGGGAGGCAAACTCCTAACTGCACCAACCTTATCTTTCTCTCAGCATAAACTTCCTGGAGAAATTCTAATTCCTTGGGGGAGAAATCTGCCAGCATTCTGACAGAGGAAGGGAGGGGCATGCTTGTCTCCTTCCACTAGCTTTGTCCCACAAGCCGATTAGCCTACATTAATCTCCCAGGTGTGGCAGCACACTCGGTTCTAATGGCAGATTAGAAGCTTGTAGGGTTAGGGGTGCAGTTCAAAAGAATGCTTGTCTGGCATGCATGAGCTCATAAAATATTACAAGTATTTTAGGAGAGTTGTTTATTCAAATAGTCCCTGGATGTGCAACATTTGGACCTCCTTGTATTAGTATTTTTTCCTCCACATCTTTTTTACTTAATAAAGGCTCTAACAAAAGTTTCAAATACTGTGCTGACTACAGAAAGTAGAGCCAAAGGACCTTGTAGAAAAAGAAGGAAGGCAGTCTCCTAGAAAGCCGCAGTCCAGGCTTGTGCTTACACTGTATGAGGTGTCTGCCTCAGCCCATCTCTTGATGGGCAGTTTTATTTTATTTATTTATTTATTTTTTTTTTGGTGCTTAATCATGGCAGGTTTTTGCTTTATTTTGTTTTTCAACATAGAGTTTCTCTGTGGATCCCTGGCTGTCCCAGAACTCCCTTCGTCAATCAGGCTGGCCTAGAACTCAGAGATCCCCCTGCCTCTGCCTCCCAAGGGTTGGGATTACAGGTATGCACCACCACCTCCTAGCTGATTTCTTCAGTTATGTATATATTATCGTTATCAGCCACCTGTTTGACATATAGCTGGCCGACTTTTTCCTGTCCCATAGGCTCTCTGTTCATTCTACTGATAGTGTAGATAGTTTTCACTTCATGGTGCCTAGTTGATTTTTCTTCTTCTCCTTCTTCTTCTTCTTCTTCTTCTTCTTCTTCTTCTTCTTCTTTCTTCTTCTCCTCCTCCTCCTCCTCCTCCTCCTCCTCCTTCTTCTTCTTCTTCTTCTTCTTCTTTATTTGTATGAGTGGTTTTGTCTCTGTGTATATAAATGCATTATGTGGATGTCTGGTGCCTGTGGAGACCGGAAGAACAGACTCGATCCTCTAGAAGTAGAGTTATGAACAGTTAGGAATTGCCACGTTGGGTGTTGGGAACCAAACCCAGGTCCTCAGCAAAAGCAGCCAGTGCTCCTAACCTCGGAGCATCTCTCCAGCCCCTCCCCGGTGTCTTTTTTTTCCCCCTTTGAATTTTGAGGTAGGGTCTCTATGTTCCCCAGTAGTCCTGGAACTTGGTATGCAAGGCTGACCTTGAACTCTCAGAGATATGCTAGCTTCTGTCACTGGGGTGCTGAGATTTACGTTTGTACGTCCACACTCGGCTTCTCCACGGCTGTTTTTGAACTGTACACTTCATGCGTCCTGTAGCAGTTTTAGCATTTTAGATTTTAAACGTAAGGTCTTTGATTCATTTAAAGGCTGATTTCTGTGCAAGGTCAGACTTATGGATCCAATGCCGTCCTTCTGTCAGTACACATCTGTTTTTTGCCAATACTGTTTACTGAATAGTCAATCTTTTCTCCCCAATTTTGCCGAATATTAAGAGGCCATATCTATGTGGGTTCATTTCTCATTCTCTATTCTGTTCTATTGGTCTTGATGTCTGCTTTTTGTGTGTGTGTGCCAGTGCCATGCCATCTGTGTCATTATGGCTCTTTCTGGTCTTAAATCCTGTACCACTTTCACAACTACTTATGTACATACATATGAACGCTCGCTGTAAGTGAGGATCTGGGAGTTTGCACACCGCCTGACAACCTGTTTGGTCCCTAAAACTGTGATGAAAAGAGAGATAATCCCTCAAAGCTGCCCTCTGACCTACACACACAAGCTGCTGGTATCTCTCTACCACCACCACCACCACCACCACCACTGACATGCTGTCGTGGATGAAGACAAGACCATTCCCTGAAGGAGCACTTCCCAAGATTCAAATATGACCAAACACTGCCCCGCAGCTAATAGAAGAGCCTGCTGTCTTTTTTTGCCAGCCACAGCTTTAGACTAGGTCTGGTTTTGTTCATTGTCATAAGACTTAGTGGGATGTGGAACCACAGAATTACATCCTTTGCTTTGGATGGAAATTTAAAGCAAGGCCCCTTACAAAACTCACTCCTAGTGTAACACAAACCCAAGCCATTTCACATCTTTCCAACGCCTCCTCCTTTCTCTTGGATGTTTCTCCATGCAGAGTACTTAGTCACAACTTGTCTAGCAAGTGTGTTCCTGGGATTGCCAGAATCTGAAGGTACATGCTGGGGCCCTGGTGATGAGGCACCTCTAGGAATTTCTATCTAAGGAGTAAAGGCACCCATGGAGCCCTGAGGCCAGAGAGAGACTAAGGCACCACACCCATATTTGTTCCATCTTCTCTGTACGTGAGGACATAGCACTGGCAAGTCGCAGACAGACTGACTCTCCCCAGCCTCAGCCAACACTGTGACTTGACTAAGCTTCCATTCTCTGTCTCTGTAAGCCATATTGTTTCTTTGAATGCAGCTGAGCATTCAACCTGGAACCAGGTCTCTGATAAGAGCGCTACCAAAAACTGATGGGATAAAACTGTGGAAGGAAAGAAATCAAGTGGATGAGTCATGTGTCTCAAATGTCATGGAGGCAGTGGGGGTGTACTCAGGGGTTCTAGTGGCTTTGGGGGATTCCAGGGAGTTATGGTGACTGTAGATAGGGAATTTTCATGCTGGGCCAGATCTTTCTCTCCAGAGAACTTTTTCTTTTTTCTCTTTGAAAGTCATCTAACCAGTTATGATACCCCAGTTCAATAGGATTTGCTAAAGGAGGTGAATGAAGGCAGGAGTTCGAGGCCAGCCTGAGCTACCCATTTAGGAGGATGGAGAGATGCTGAGTAGATGGCTCAAAGGTTGAGAGAACTTGTTTCTCTTCCAGCAGACTTGAGTTCAATTCCCAATAATCACCTAGTGGCTCAATGCCTTCTATAACAGGACCTGATAACCTTTTCTGGTGTGCAGACAGACATGCAGATAGAGCACTCATGGAAAAAGAAAGAAAAGAAAGGAAGGAAGAAAGGAAGGAAGGAAGAAAGGAAGGAAGGAAGGAAGGAAGGAAGCCATCTGGACCTGGGACCTTGATCTCCTGAGGCAGGTACCTGCATTTTCTTTACAAATCTATTGTTATATTTTATTCATTATTATTATTCTTACCATTATCATTATTCAACAAGTTCTCATTTAATACAGTCTGGCCTCGGACTCACTATGTAGCTGAAGCTGACCTTGAACTCTTTTTTTTCTAATATTTATTTATTATTATGTATATAATGCTCTGCCTGCATGTGCACCTGCAGGCCAGAAGAAGACATCAGATCACATTAGAGATGGTTGTGAGCCACCATGTGGTTGCTGGGAATTGAACTCAGGACCTCCAGAGGAGCAGTTGGTGCTCTTAACCTCTGAGCCGTCTCTCCAGCCCCTACCCTTGAACTCTTGATCCTCCTGATTCTACCTCCAGAGGGCTGGGATTATAAGTGCGTGCCACCACACTTAGTGTCTCTCAAACACCCAGTTCATGTATGTCACTTTTCTGCAAGTCGTTCATATGAATTCAGAAGAGGAGGAGACAACATAGAGGCCTTTTAAAATTATTTATAATTCCTTGTGAAAGGGATGGTTCCTAACGTTGGCATAGGGAAAGAAAGGCTGGCAGAGAGAGGGGAAAGGATGCTCCTGGCTAATAGCAGAAAGGCAGCCTATACGCCCAATCCATGGGAAGCACCGCTAATATTTGGACACCCTTTCTTCTTGATTTTTATCTTTCTGTAGTTGAAATTTCTAGGCTACCCATGTGCTTGCATTCATGTCCCTTCCTCAGGAGTGAACTAATATGCATATGCCCGTCGCTTATTTCCTAATATTCGCTTACTCTCTCATCTAGAATCAAGCTCCTGAAAAAAAAACACAATCAGCGGTGGAGATGTGGATCAAAGGCAAGAGAGAACACTTACCTGGCACATGCAAGGCCTTGGATTCCACCCCCAGCAACGAAAAACAAAAACAGAAGTTAGCAGCCGTGTGCTCATAGGGAAGGACTGTATCTCGTGTGCTAAGGTACACAATGTGCACAAACCGGAGTGTTTGGTTTATAACCAAACCCCAGAAGCCCTACCCCCACCCCAAAAACTGTTCTTTAATTCACCAAAAGTCACTCGTTTTAGGTAACTCTTCTATGATTTTGTTTTCTTCATTATTTTATCTTTAAGGTAGATATTTTGAGCCTTCACCCCTCAAACTAAGGGCTGACACAATTTAGCCAACAGCACTGAAATTGCATGTGAAGGAAGCACAAAGTTGCTCCAGAGTACAAGCACCTATAATCAACTGGAAGGATTATGGTTCTTTAGTCACAAATCTGGCTGGAGTACCACATGCTGCTCATCGGGCATAGGAAGAAGCAGACAGTGCGCCAAGCTCCTGTTGGTTCGTGACATCACAATGGCAAGTACAAAAGCGCCACCATGATGATAAGGAACAGCACACGCTCGTGTGGGGGCGGGGCTTACTTGCACAATCCACATGCGGCCACACGCACACTTCCCAAAGCAAGTGAGATGTTAGCATCATCCCTAGGGACAGAGTTGAGGGCAGGGAGAGGATGCCAGGACACACTTCTCACCCAACTCGCTTGACAGGGAAGCCAGTTTGCACAGGTAAAGCCTTGTTCCCACCCATGCCGTGTGGGGCATTGTGAGGTGACACATGTATGGAGAACAGGCTGCACCCAACTCCAAATTACTCAGTAGTATATAAAAACAGTTTTCTGGCCTTTATCTTGTCCTAGGAGATTCCATTCTACAAAGTGTTTTGTTTTTGTTTTTGTTTGTTTGTTTGTTTGTTTTTTACTTCATTTTGAGGGGAAGGGGAAGACTCTTGGGCTCATGGACCATATCCCCAGAGGAACTGGCACAGAACTGCCGAGATGAAGCATTTTCAAACCCCAGAAATCTCAAACTTGAGATTTAAAATCTCATCCTGAGAATGGAAGATGTGGGACAAAGCTCTCTCCTTGTTTTCGTGCCTGCCTCAGGAGCCTGTGACACAACTCCCAGGTGGCTACAGGTGGTCAGGCACATGAGCTTATCACCTGTTATCTTTCTCCATGTAAATAGAGCATTGCCAGTGTCCTAAGTCCCAGCCAATGAGACACACTCATCCTCACATTCCCTTCCCACTGCCCAAGGTTTATTGACACATGAAATAAAGCGGCAAGCACCATCTACTTCACCAAAGAGCTCTAAGACTGGCTGTTTATTCTGAACTATAGCACTGGGAAAAGAAGGGCCTCCTTTCTCCCTGAAGAATTCATTGATGCCCCCTCTCCCGGACTTGACTGCCCAGACTCAGAACCTCCAAGGTCAGCTCCCCATGGCAAGCGTCTGTTGTTCATCTCCACCTGCCGCCGCAGTGCCTGGTACTGGTAGCCCACCTAAAAGAGCAATAACATTTATTGCAGAGAAAAATCTCCTTTTCCTGCACCCCTGCTGGATCTTGTGACCCAGACCTCATTCTGTGCTCACTCCAACCAACAGTGCTTGGACCTTCCAGCAGAGAAGCGGGCACTTCCAGGAAAGATGCAACCCTAGAAGATTGTAGCCCCTGGGTAGACCAACAAAACACTCCATCTATATGGTGCCATCCATGCAGCACAGAATGACAATTTGTTTTTATTCTTGAGACAGAAACCACTCAGAAGTTTACAGGATCAATTAAGATTGTCAGGGCACATGAGCTTATTACAACTCCATCAGGCCCAAGAATCGATCAGACATGTCAGCCAAGGAATGTAGCTTTCTCACCTGGACCCCATAAAGGGATGGACACTTAGCACTACAATAGCATGGCCATAGCAATCTATCATTTGGTATCAGATGGGAGCCAGTCATCAGGTGCCTTTGCAACTATCACCAGAGCTTTGATTCATCTCTGGCCTCTACTGCTGATGTATCCTATTTAACTGGGTTTGTACATGAGGACAAATCATAGATGTTTTGCTTGACTGCCCAACATGATCTTTAGACATCCAGAGCAGCTGTTGAGGCTTTGCTTGGCAAAAGCTCCAAAGATCTCTGGCTGATTACCACTGCCCTTAAATGTTGTCTATGGTCCAGGTATAATTTTTCCTAAATACTACTTTGAAATCTGCTTTTTCTCCTAAAACTGTCTTTCTCTCTATTTCTCATTTTGACTATGAGCCCTAATGAAAAATACACTGGAAAAAAAATTTCCCACAGAGACTGTGGAAAGAAGGCATCTTGCCAATGGCTTGAGACAATGAGAGAGTCTTGGCTTTGACAACTGTGAGCAGCCAGGCAGAAACTGCTTTAAAAGAAAGTTATGGCTTTGATATAACAGTGCCTGGTTAGATATTGTTATCTGTAGAAAAATAAAAGGTGTTTCTTTAGAATCTGCTTTGAGAGCAATAGAAGGTGGGCTTGGAACACCATGCTTTACAGATATTTTACAACAGAGGACCCCTTGGCAGTTAGCCTAGGCTTAGATAGTACACCTGTTGGCTTGGGACTGGAAGTAAGTCAAGCTTTTTCTGTGTTAACGACATTTAGTTTCAAGCTATGCTGCTATGACAATCATGTAAACACAATGACTTTAGCCTGGGGAAATTTACGATTAAACTTTCCTGAGTACCATTGCTTGGACATTTGGTTGATTTTTGCTATATGCCTTATTGTAAGTTATACAGAACTGTTTGTATTTCTTTGTTAGATTGTTTTCTTGTTCTGTTGATTTTTAAATGTCCTATTGATTATAAAGGATGAGAAAATCATGATGTAATCTGCAAAGAAAAAACAGAACTTCACATTAAGTAAAGTACTGGGGTTGGCCCAGTAGGAGAAAGCAGAAGAAAAAGAAAGGTTTCCTGGCCTTTCAGTTTTCACCACAATTTTTGCTTGGGCCTTGACATGTCTTCTTTCCTCCATCCCTCAATCTCTCCTCAACACTTGGTTACTTTAACTGATTGTTCACCAAGAGTTGGTCTCTCTGGCCAGCTGTTCCCTGCCTTCTCAATTTTCCCTACCTCTGAACCATCAACCACCAAGACTTTGTCTTCTCTGATCCCAAAGCTGGTCTATGGGAATTTGACACCCAACATGGGGCAGATGGTAGAGTAATCATCATTTATTATTATTATTATTATTATTATTTCTTGGTATTTTGAGCTAGGCTTCCACTTGTAGAGTACTGTAGCTTGTCTCATAAAAGGACTGTCAGATTGGGACCATCTTATCATGGGTCAAACTGAATGTAAGGAACGGGGCGTGTTTATTCAGATTCTTAAGAAAACTTTAAAAACAATGGGTATTGTGGTTCATTCTGATGCTCTGGAAAAATTCATTACACTCGTGAAAAGGGTGAGCCCATAGGTGAGTCCATATCAGGTACATTAAGCCAGGAAGAATGGCAAAAGATAAGGCAAGAACTAAAAAGCTGGATTGCAAGCCACATGGACAAGTCCATGCCAGAATCAGCACTTACACTCCGGGTAGTGAGCTGCTTTGCAACTTGTACATCAAGAATTAAATAAACAACAGTTACAGAGAATTTCCCTGGCTTTTCCCTAGGAACTTCTGGTCCTGCCTACTTGCTTTGCACCTACTGGGGTCCTTTGGCAAGAAGGACCACTGGAAAGGGTCCATTTATCAGCTGCTCCAAAAAAGATGTTAACTGCGTGTAGTACCTTGGTTGCTATGGTAATTATGAAAGAGAGGAAACAAAGCAGAGAAGTATTAGGAGCAGACTTTACTTTTATCTCAGTACCTTATAAATGAATAGTTTGACTGGCTTTTAAATACGTCAGAGGATTGGCAATTGGCACTTCTTAATCACACAAGATAAACGAAGTTTCATCTTCTTCATCACCCTTTCGCGCAGTTTCTCAAATCACAGGCTGTCACCTTTCCTTGATTTTTTTTTTCAGCAACAACTGATTTTGGGTGTTATTACTGCCTTTACTGATGGCTCGGCATCAGGTTTTGGAGCAGTAGTTGCAAGGGCTCAGACAAAGACTTCTTTTACTTCTGCTCAAAAGGTTGAGATTGCTGCTGCTGCTGCTGCTGCTGCTGCTGCTGCTGCTATTATGGCTTTTTCTATGTTTTCATCTTGTCCTTTACATGTTTACGCTGATTCTCAGTGTGTTGCTCGATTTTCCCCAGCTATTGAAACTGCTGTTAGTGATTATGAGAAGACTCAAATTAATGACCTCCTGCTTGAACTTTGGTACAGATGAGGGAGTTTCCCCATTTTAGTACTCGTCTGTGAGCTCACTCATCCCTTCTGAGACCTCTGACAGAAGGAAGTCACTTGGTAGATGAAGCTACAATATTGACCATGGCAGTACTCACCCCATAGAACAAGCAAATAACCCTCATACTTTACATCACCAAAGTTCAAGCATTGAGATATCACTTTCTTTTGTTCAGAGAAATGGCTCGACAAGTTGTTAAGCAGTGTCAGGCCTGTCCAATTCACCATCCAACCCAACAATTAGGTGTAAACCCTCGAGGCTTGAGGGCTGGAGATTTGTGGCAAATGGATGTCATACATGTTCCTTCTTTTGGAAAAAAAAAAAACTCCTTTGTACATGTTTGTATGTCGCTGACCGTCTCAGTCAGGTATAGGTCCTTGGGGTTGGGAGTTCTCCAAGCGTCAGTGGGCAGAAGATAGGCCTATGACAAACAGAGACAAACCCGGAGGTTGCTGTTTGAATCTGAGTGTATTTTGCAGACAAATGAGCTAGGTTTTTAATACACATATTGAAACAGGGGTATTGCCGGGCAGTGGTGGCGCACGCCTTTAATCCCAGCACTTGGGAGGCAGAGGCAGGCAGATCGCTGTGAGTTCGAAGCCAGCCTGGTCTACAAAGTGAGTCCAGGACAGCCCAGGCTACACAGAGAAACCCTGTCTCTAAATAAATAAATAAATAATAAATAAATAAAACGGGTTTGTGTGTGTGTGTGTGTGTGTGTGTGGTTACATATTTTCCATACAATTCAAAATACAGGATACAGAGTAATAATGTTGTCATCAATATTGAATAATCATTCATAAATCATTAGACTGATATCAGTGCATGTGCCTTCTTTGTCAAAAGTCAATGTTCTATCATTATGCCAAACATCTGTGAGTCAAGACACTTTTTTTTTCTTAGCTCTTCCGCCACTATCTGGAGCTTACTTAAACACTTTACTTGTAAGTCATAATATGAACTATGATTAATTCTTAGTCATGTTTTTATTAACAAGTGGGACGGAACTTGGTGGTAAACTTGCCTGAACGACCCTTGGCTGCAGTTTTAAGTTAACGGTCTCCTAGCAACATGTCTGAAAAGTTCTTGATAAGAAAGCAAAAACAGCTGGGCGGGGGTGGCACAGGCCTTTAATCCCAGCACTTGGGAGGCAGAGGCAGGTGGATCTCTGTGAGTTCAAGGCCAGCCTGGTCTACACATCGAGTTCCAGGACAGCCAGAGCTGTTACACAGAGAAACCCTGTCTCAAGAAAGAGAGGGGGGGGGGCTAGTAAGGTTAAGAAAAATTCCCCAACAAAGCAATGGGAGACTATGTGGACTTACGTCTGGGTCTTCAATTCAATTCCACTGATGCAAATATCTGTTTTTATGACAATACCATGCTTTTTAAAAGTTATTATAGCTTTGTAGTACAATTTGAGATCAGAGATAATGATACTTCCAACATTTTTTCAAGATTGTTTTAACAGGATTGTGTGTGTGTGTGTGTGTGTGTGTGTGTGTGTTTTCATATAAAGCTGAAAATTGTCCTTTCAATTTTGATTGCATTGAATCTGCAGATTGCTTTTGGTAGAATGGCCATTTTCACTATATTAATCCTACTGAGCCATGAGCATGAGAGCTCTTTCTATTTTCAGACATGTTCTTCAATTTTTTTTTCTTCAATGTATTAAAGTTTTTATAATACAAGTCTTCACTTGCTTGGTTAGAGCTATTCCCCCGCCCCCCCAAAACTACATATATGGCTATTGTGAAAAGAAGTGCTTCTCTCATTTCTTTCTCAGTCCACTTGTCATTTTTATATAGGAAGGCTACTGATTTTCATGAATTTACTTTGTATCCTGCTACTTTGCTGAAGGTGTTTGCTGTAGGAGTTTCCAGATGAAATTTTTAGCATCATTTATATATATAATCATATCATCTGCAAATGAAAGATACTTTGACATTTTCCTTTCCTATTTGCATCCCCTTGACCTCCTTTAGTTGTCTTATTATTCTACATAAGACTTCAAGTACTATATAATGTTAGGGCTTGGTCTGGTGCTGTGTATTCTAATACTAATTACTGGCCCCCAAGATCTGGTTGCCGTCCAGATGGTCACATTCTCATGTACACCAAATGATGTTGTGTAAGCCTTGCTCCCCAATTTAAAGTTGGATGGTTACTAAAAATAACTAGAAGCCTGTAACTAGGCAGAAGAGAAGTAGGCAGAGCTTAAGTTTCGAGGCTTGAGGTCAGATGGGGACTACCAGATGGGAGAAAGAGGCAGGAGAGAACGCTGAAGAGAAGGAAATCACCATGGGGCATTAGGGACCATGATCACGTGGCCATGAGGGCTGACATAATGGGATAGGAGCAGCCCAGGCAAGAACAATTATGGCAAGTAATTTGGCATGTGAAGCTGAGAAATAAGCAAAATAGCTTAGATGGTTGATATCTGCCAGTTATAGTTCTTTAAAGCTTTTATAAATCTAAAAGGTCTCTGTCTTGATTATTTGGGAACTGGCTGGGGTAGAGAAGCCCTCTAGAGTCTAATATCCCTTCCACAACAATATTAAATAGAAGGAAAAATACAAAACCTTGCCTTGTTCATGGTTTTAGTAGAAATGCTTTAAGTTTCTCTGCAGTTAGATAGATGTTGGTTGTGGGCTTTTTAATGTTGAGGTATGCCCCGTGTGGTCCTCATCTCTCTCTAAAACTTTTATCATGAAGGGTGTTGGATTTTGTCGAAGGCTTTTCCTTATCTAATGAGATGATCATGTGGTTTTTCTTTCAGTATTTATGTGGTGAATTACATTTACTGATTTATGTATGTTGAGCCATGCCTGCATCTCTGGGATGAAGCCGACTCATCATGGTGAATAGTCTCTTTATGTATTGTTGTATTCATTTTGCCAGTATTTTATTGAGAATTTTTGCATCTATGTTCATAAAGGAATTTGGTCTGTAATTTTCTCTTTGTTGGGTCAGAGTAATTGTGGCTTCATAAAAATAATTAGGCAATGTTTCTTCTTTTTCAACTTTGTGAAATAATTTGAGGAGTGTTGTCATTAATTCTTCTTTGAAAGTCTGGTAGAATTCTGTATTGAATCCATATGGCCTTGGGCATTTTTTGGTTGGGAGTCTTTTAATTATGCTTCTATTCATAGAAGCACAGGTTATAGGTCTGGTTAGGTTTCTTATCTGATCTTGATTTAATTTTGGTAGGTGGTATTTATCAGGAAGGATATCCATTTCTTTTAGGCGGTCCAATTTATTGAAGTACAAAATTTTAAAGAATGTTCTTATGGTTCTCTGGAATTCCCCAGTATCTTTTGTTACATGCCCCTTTTCGTCTTTAATTTTATTAATTTGGACCTCCTCTTTATATCTTTTGGCTAAAGGCTTATCAATCTTACTGATTTTCTCTCCAAGAATCAACTCTTCATTTCATTTCATTGATTCTTTGTATTGTTTTTTGCTTCTATTTAATTGATTTCAGCCATGAGTTTGATTTTTTTTGTAATCTAATCATTTTTGGTGTTATTTCTTTATTTGTTCTAAGCTTTTTGGGTGTGCCATTAAGTTACTAATATGATATCTCTCCAATTCTCTTATGTAGGCACTTAGTGCTATGAACTTGCCTCTTAGAACAACCTTAATTATGTCCCATAGATTTGGGTATGTTGTTTTCATTTTTATTCAATAATAAAAGATTTTAAGTTTCATCTTAATTTCTGTCTTGAACCAGTTTCCATTCAGTAGTAAATTATTCAGTTTTCATGAGTTTGTATACTTTCTGTTGTTTCTGTTGTTGTTGACATCCAGCTTTAAACCATGGTGTTTAGAAAGGATGCAGAGTGTC
The DNA here is from genome assembly GCF_903995435.1 of Acomys russatus. Taxonomy (NCBI): domain Eukaryota; kingdom Metazoa; phylum Chordata; class Mammalia; order Rodentia; family Muridae; genus Acomys; species Acomys russatus. The sequence goes on along the minus strand of NC_067142.1, from coordinate 76,584,506 downwards.
ATTTCAATTTCCTGTATTTGTTGAAACTTGCTTTATGTCTAAGGATGTGGTCAATTTTAGAGAAAGGTCCATGAAGTACAGAAAAGAAAGTATACTCTCTTATGCGGGTTAAATGTTCTCTAAAGTCCTGCAGGACAATCCTCTTTAAATTGACTGCTGCTGGGCTGGGGCTGAGACAGGAGAATTCGCAGTGGAGGATAAGAAGAGTGATGGCCACCTGACTCTTAGGCCAGCATGGCCTGCAGGTTCCCAGGTAGAGCATTTCTAGCTTTTCTTAATCTTTTGTGCTGTGAAGAGTTCAGCTTGACCCAAGTCTTCGTACATTTTCTTTGAGTGACCTAGGCATGCCCTTTCGCCTGCTTTCCCCATGTCCCATCGCATCGTGATTGCTTCGGCACTTTGCCAACCCAATGTACATGCTCATTGAGTCACTCGGATACCTAGAACTTCTCCTACCTCATGAAGATCATGCCACATCATGAAAACCATAAAAGCTCCATATCAAAAAAAAAAAAAAAAGTCAGTGATACCAAAGAAGGATGATGAGGAAAGATGGACTGAGGTTGAGTCTGAGCAAGCAGTGACCAGGTGACAGCTGTGTTAAATTAGGTAGTGCCACCACCAGTTCTCCTGGACATTTATTCACCTTACTGGACCTAGGACCTGTCATGTTGCCCTTCCTGGAGTTCCAGCACCTCATCATCCAAACAGAGAGGAACAAGAGCACATAAAAGGCCGGGCAAGGCCTGGACAATCCCCACAAGCAGGATGAGCTTGGCCCAGAAGGTGAATTCTGGTTCCACGCACCACACATCTGGCTTGACTGCCTTGGCACCGCTGTTGTTCAACCTCGCCAACTGATGGGCCTACCCAAGTGGAGCCTACAGTGCAGGGCATGATGAGAAGGAAAGATGGCCATCACTGCACAACTGGGCTGTTTACATAGGCTCAAGCACCAGATATAGACTCGCCTTACATGGCTTTAGGTAGCTCTTCCCTTGAAAATGCAGTCCACTCAAACCCTCAGGGAATAAGAAAAAGAAAGAAAGAAAGAAGAAAAAAGAAAGACCCTTGGAACTGTGATTCAGCACATTGAACCAGGTATTGAAATACAATTGAAAGAAACTATTTAAAAACTATTTAAACACAGCTTCAGCCTGGGTACCCTAACACTGAAGTTTCCCAGGTTAGTGGAGGTTGGGGTCTCTTGTCTTTTCTATCATTCAAACTAGTGCTGGGTCCAGACAGATCAAATGTCACATGTCCCTTTGACTCGGTGGTGTTTGTTCTTTGCATACTAAGAGCCTCTGCTAGCCACGCTAACCTTTGCAGCCTGTGAGCCAGGCAGATCTTCGCATGTTCCAAAACTCTCCAGTTAACACACAGTGGGGTAGCTAGTAGGCAGCCGGTGCTTCCTGAGTACTGAGGACTATGGGATCAAGATGATCACTGAGATGTGTCCTGGAGAATCTGTCTCGATGCTTCCAAATCCTGCGCGGCCTTAACTATCCTATGGGAAGTAAGACGTTTTAGAAGCGAAGAGCTCTGATCAACTGTTCCTAGCCCTGCTGGCTGTAAGCTACATAGGAGACTGGTGGCTCCATACTGGTGGCTCCAGAAACAAGGCCACCTTCTGACCTTCAGCTGTAAGCCTAAGTAGTTTTCTTCAGGTGTTGCAATCTGTTTCTTGAGATCAAGGGTGAGGCTACTGGCCACTTTCCAGTCATCAACTGCCACCAACGGACAACTCCATTTTCTCTTGTCACTACGCTCCACCCATCCGTGAGGAACTCTTCATGGCCGTCTTCCACCTGGGCCTCAGTTTCTCATTTTCCACCTTTGTGGAGTCCCTGGAATAGCTCAGTTGTAAGCAGGCTGGCATCCGGACTCAGTCCTCTGAGGCACAGGAAGTGACAAAATAGACCTCCTCTGCAACGCTACCTCAGCATGCAGGGAGAGTTACTATTTCACCAAGTTCCCTAATTGGGTCTAAGCCTTGTGGGAATGATGGGCTAGTCCTGTGAGACTACCAGCCTCTTTTTCCCAGGGTCACTTGGCTGACCTTCCGAGGTGCCACATGTGGCCACACTCCTTGTGACTACCTGTCCTGTTTACCGCTGGCTTGATGCTGTTCCACGACCTACTTATGACTTCTGGTACTCTTTCCACCCTTTCTCTTTGTTGTCTTCCCGACTCTCTTTGGTCACCGTGTACAGGGGCTCCTAATTGCTGTCCTACTTTGCCTTGTAAGCTTTCATTAAAAGCTGGATATGATGTGTCAGGTTGTTGAGAAAATATCCTGTGTCTTTTACGGGTGCAACACCTGTCAATAAAAAAATCTGAGCTGGGAGCAGAGGCACATTCCTATAATTCGTGTTCAGAGAAGCAAAGGCAGGTGGATCTCTGTGAGTCTGAGGTCAGCCTGGTCTACAAAGCAAGTCCAGGACTGCCAAGGCTACACAGAGACACCCTGTCTCACAAAACCAAGAAAGAAAGAAAGAAAGACAAACAGGCACAGGAGATGTGCCCCAGCAAGATATGAAGACAGACTTATGGTACCCAAGCAGAGGTAACCAGCCATGTGGCCAAACGTAGATTAGTATAATGGGTTGTTTGAAGTTATGAGCCAGTCAGAGAAGAGCCTAGCTGTATGAACTAGGTATTTGTAAGCAACACTTTGAGTCTCATGAGTCATTATTCTTGGAGGAAAAAACCCACAAAACCCCAATATCAGATAATAAGGGCTGGTTATTTCTTAAGTATAGATTGATGGGAACTTTGTTGGAGCTTACTAAGCTTTCCTATAGCTGTGGGTGCCATAGGCTTCAGTTTCCTTCCTGGCTATCTTAAAATTTCCTGAAATGGAGACTGTGCCTCATAGCTCTCTTGGTTTTAATAAATAGGATTAGACTAGACTTCCGGTGTGGTGGTTGTAAGGTACTAGGACAGAGGAACGCTCAAGATCTTACGATGAAATCTCTGATTTTACTGAACCCAGCTCCCTAGATATTCATTCGCCTTCACATGTGTTTAGGAGACACTTTTTCTTCTTTAATAAGACAAAAGTAAACTATCGAGGCTGATTTTAATTAACTGTCATTTTCTCCCAACACAAGTATGGTTAGTTAATGTGACTTACAATGAAGGGTAGAGTTTAGTTATAGAAAATTCTCTAGGTATATTTCAAAACTGTTCCTTTTCCCTTGAGCATACTTCAACATGTTTCCACTGCCTTGCCCAAATTAAAAGTCTGTTTATTTGTCTTTGTTCCAGTCATCACGGTGAAAACACTGATATACAACCCATAAATATGAAAAAACAAAACAAAACAAAACCCTGACAAATGTGAAAAGAAAAACTGACAAGTATGACAAACCCACTGAAATTATTACCCAGCAGGCAAGTATGGATATATTTGAACTAAGAAATACCATAAATCAAATAGATCTAATTGTCATTTTGGAATATTTCATCACCAAACACAGAGTGCATGTTCTTCAAGATCAGCTGGAACACTCACCAAGACAGACCACATTTTGAGGGCATAAAATTAATTTTAACAAATTATAATAATAGAAATATGACCATAAACCCCTTAGATCACAGTGGAATAAAAGTAAAACCAGTAACAAAAAATAGCTGAAAAAAATTCAAATACATGGAAATTAAATAAAACATTTCTAAATAATTCATAAACCAAAGAAAATAACTCAAGAAAAAAAGAAAAATAATCCCAAGCCAATGGAAAAAAATCAAATTAGAGAAATTTAAGGATGCAGCAAAATCACTAATGAAAGCCATAGAATATAATTCACATAAATAATAACTATACAAAATCAATAATCTAAGTGTCCTTATACTTTAGAACACCAAATAAGAATAATTAAAGCCAACATCAGACAGAAAAGTAAAATAAAACTAAATTAAAATTAACACAGAAAACAATGAAATTGAAAACAAATTACTACAGAAAGACAACAAATTCAAAAGCTAATTTTTTGAAACAAACCTTCAAATATAAATGAAAAAAATCATTACTACAGTCACTATGAACATTAATTTTTTAAAGGAATATTGCAAGTATATATAAGCCTACAAACTGATCACTGTAATTAAGTGTGAACTAATTCCCTGAAAAATACAAATTAGCAAAAGTCACACAAGAATAAATAAATGATCTGATTTGGCCTATAAATATTAAACAGATTTAATCAAAAAATTAACACTCCATGAACACAAATACCCAGGACTAGGAGGAAATGTTGTAGAGTCTTGCAAACACAAGGAAGAAACAACACCAACTCTCCACTCTTCCAGAAGTGGAACACAGGGACTGCTCTAACTCATTCTGGCAGAATTTTTAAGGCAGAATTAGTCTAAAATTAACACATTACAAGAAAGGAAGTTCCTTATGAATAATAAATAACATATGAAAAGGCAAAAAAATGGTTGTAGCTTGGAAAATAAAATAACCAAGCTAAAAATAGAAATCAATGAAATAGTCTGGCATGGGGGTACACACCTTTAATCTCTGTACTCAGGAGGCAGAGACAGGTGGATTTCTGTGAGTTTGAGGCCAGTCTGGTCTATATAGTAAGTTCTAGGACAACTGGGGCTGTGTAGAGAGACCGTGTTTCAAAAACAAACAAAGCAAAACAAAACAAAACAAAACAAAAACAAAAATTAAGTAAAAAAAAAAATAGATAAATTGATATAACCAAAGTTGTAGGATTTTGAAATAGCAGAGTTCATACATCTATTGTTAGGCTGATTATGAAAGAAAAGAAGGAAGTTTCCAGCTATTCATCAAAAGGTGACTGAGACCCAGAATATAAGAACTCAAAACATTAAAAGAAAGAAGCTTAGCTGGGTGTGGTGGCGCACACCTTTAATCTCAGCACTCCAGAGGCAGAGGCAGGTGGATCGCTGTGAGTTCGAGGCCAGCTTGGTCTACAAAGTGAGTCCAGGATATCCAAGGCTACACAGAGAAATCCTGTCTCGAAAAATCAAAAGAAAAAGAAAGAAAGAAGCTTAGCTGCATGCCCTAACAAACGTAAACCTAAGAGCAAAGGGGTCTATACTCTTGAGGGCACAGCCCAGTGTGGTGAGGAAACCATGGCAGCAGGAGCTTGCGGTAGCTGGCCACATCGCATCTACAGTCAAGAGGCAGAGAGAAATGGGCGCTACCTAGTTTGTGCAGGACCACAACTCATGGAATGGTGTGACCCACATTTAGAGTGAGACTTCTCATTCCAATTAACCTGATCTAGAAACCCTCACCGACGCGCCCAGAAATTCATTTCCACAGTGATTCTACATCTTCGGAAGTTGACAATAAGATTAGTTATCATAAGCACTATTAGAAAGTTCAGGTGGCTCCACTGAAATCTTCCCATATTACTCCAAGAAACTAGTTCCAAAGCCTGTCCATTGGGTTTTTATCACAACCCCACTTCTGGAATTAATTTTCTGTATGAGTTTCCCTCCCAACAAAATGCCTGACAATGGCAAGTAAGAGTTTATTTTTGCTTCACAGTTAGAGAACACAGTCCTATCTGTAGTGGAGACAGAATGGTGGCAGGTTCATGGGACCGCTGGTTCTGTTGCACCTGTATTTAGGAAGCAAGTGCGTGTGAGCACACACACACACACACACTCACACACACACACTGAATGCCGAATGCTGCTGGCTCACTTTTATGCAGTCTAGAATCCCAGACCATTGAATGGTGCAGCTCACATTTAGGGTGGATTGTTCTATCTCAATTCATTCAATATAAAAATCCTTCATAGACAGGCCCACAGGCCTATCTCCTAGGTATGTCATTTTAGATCCTGCAAGTTGACAGTACTAACCACCAAATAAGGTTGGAAATGCTTAGGGCATCATTTTTCCTAAGACCTTCCTTACTCTTTTCTCTCTTTCTTTCTTTCTTTTTTTTTTTTTTTTCTGTAGATGAATGTTACAATGTTTATTTAACCATGTACGCTTTGTTGCTTTTCTTTTCTTTTTTTTTTTTTTTTTTTTTTTGAGAAAGGGTTTCTCTAAATAGTCCTGGAGGTCCTGGAACTCACCCTGTAGAGCAGGCTGGCCTTGAACTCACATAGAACGCCTGCCTCTGCCTCCCAAGTGCTGGAATGAAAGGTGTATGCTACCATCTGGGTTGTTATTATCTTAAATATTGTATCCATTTTGTTTTGTTTTGTTGTTTTTCAAAACAGGGTTTCTCTGTGTAGCCTTGGCTGCCCTGGAGTTTACTCTGTCGACCAGGCTGGCCTTGAACTCACAGAGATCCACCTGCCTCTGCCTCCCAAGTGCTGGGATGACAGGTGTGCACCACCACACCCGGCTTAAATATTGTATCTTTTACAAGATAAAAAGTTTAATTGTTTTTCCTTTCGTCTTAAATGTAGACTACCTTACATAATAGACTTACTTGCCAGGAATCTGGATATAGCTTTCTTCCGCCTTTTCCTCGCTTCCCTGGTTCATCCACATAAAAGTATTGGCTGTGAATACTATTTTCATTGTTGTCATGTATTTCTATTGGTTCCTTTCAAGTTTGCATTTCTATGAGGAAACATCTGACCTTTTGCCTGCCCTCTCTATTACAACCTTTATGAAGTTCATAGTAATTGCTTTCATGGAACGTTTTCTAATTTCACACCTGGCACATCAACAACTATAGTTCAATAGGCACCATCTTATCACAATATTGCACAAACTACTTTGGAGGTCGGAACATAATTTTGTATTTTTTCCATGGAGAGTTTCAGCCTCCTGCTGAAGGCATTAGTGAAGATGAGGGATGACCGTTCAGGGTCCTCCCAGGGCAATGTCCTCCTCAGGCTACACGTCAGTTTTCACTGAGCTGGTCTACCTGTGGTCACCTCAACCCCAACTTTTAGATCTCCCTCTCTCTCCCTCTCTCTTTCTCTCTCTCTCTCTCTCTCTCTCTCTCTCCCTCTCTAATTTTATTTCTTTTTCATTTTACTTTTAAATTCATTACATTTTCAAACATGAAACTGCATGTCTGGAAACCATGAAAACCAAGAACGCTAGTGTCTGGAAACCAAGTCCTCCATGTCAGAATTGCGCTGGAGAAGAAGGTGTCCGTCATGCTAGGAGAGGACTCGCAGTTCGCTGAGAACTCGTGAGAGGAAACAAACATCTCTGACCGCAGAGAGGAGGGATGGCAAAGTCCTAAACAGCCTGTCTTAACATGAAAATTAGAGACGCTGGTGTCATCTGCGAGGCTGTGACCCTCCTCGTTTCTCACCCACTTGTGTCACTGGTACTTAAAAAATAAAAGTGTTGTGCACAGCTCTCCCCGGATTAGCATGATGCAGAAGGCAAAAAAAAAAAAAAAGTTTAGGAGACGAAATGTTCAGCTGGGCATGCAACTGTTCTTTGCTCCCCAGTGAGAACCTGTCATCTTACCTTAGACATTACAATTGCAGGCCTGCAGAGGGTTGGCTAAGGGCATTATTTATTTTGTATGCTAGTTCTCGGATGCACTAAATCTCCTCATGCCTCTGCTTGGGTAGCTGCTTCCTTCTTCCACAGCTGAGGAGTCCACTGGCAAGTGGATTGGTGGTAAGCAGGTACTAGAAGGAACCAAACTGGATTTCCGGGTGAGGATTTTGTTAACCTCAAATTAGACACTCACCTCCCACCATCCTACTCAGCTCAGTGAGAGAAAATTTTTTTTTAGGATACGGAGACTGGGAAAACTAACTTTGTACCCTAAGAAATAATTCTAACTATCCATTTATTTTTCAAGCAGTACACCAGTTCTCAAGTAGCATTGATTCTATCCTATTGACTTTAAACAATGCTTTAAACACAGTATCATCAGGGAATAGGCAAGTTTTTGTTTGGTTGGTTGGGTTGGGTTTTTTTCAAGACAGAGTTTCTCTGTGTAGCCTTGGCTGTCCTGGAATCACTCTATAGACCAGGCTGGCCTGGAACTCATGGAAACCCGCCTACCACTGCTGGGATTAAAGGCGTGCGCCACCACGCCTCAGCTGGAAAAGGTAAGTTTTAACTCATGTTAATTAGGTACTTTCTGCTTTACCTCTTTGACAGGTAAAATAAAAAGGACTTATGATTGGATGACGGGCATGTGTGAGATTTAAGCTGAGAGATTTAAAATAGCAGTATACATCATTTATAGAAATGAATTCACCACAGACTCACACCAATCAGAAACATCTACAAGTACGTCCTTGAGGAAACTGTCCAAATTTGACTTTCACGACATGCAAAGTAATGGTATTAGTGCAAACTTCCACTATATATATATATATATATATATATATATATATATATGTATTTTTTTTTTTTTAACAAATAATTGTGTTTGTTTCCTTTTCCTGGCTCCAAAATACTTGGGATTATAATTTCCAAGAGCTGGGAATACAGAATATTTGTGACCATTCGTCCTGTCTCTGTGTGATTCATCTAAGCAATGCTGCTGCCCATTTCCCTGCCAGCAGCTACTCGCAGAGCTCGTTTTTGTTTAGAGGAAATTGTGGGGCAGTTGAAGCCAAGTCTACCTTGTTCTTTTAAATTCAGGTTTCACCCCTCAATTATACCATTAAAGACATTTATCATAAACAGGTGTTTCTCTGGTTGTTACTCAGGGACAAGACTAAGTTGAGACAGAAACATTAAATCTGTTTGGCAAGGGAGCTGGCTCACCTCCTGTCCCTTTGTTGAGTCGATCAGGCAGCGGCACCCCTGCAGGACTGTTTGTATGTCCCAGTAATGACAGCTTGGAGTCTGAGACAGCATCCTCTGAGGGCTACTGCTTCTTTACTTCCACTGGCTTTTTCTCGGTAGAGATGTAAAAGTGACGCTATATTAATCCGTTCCAGCTGCAGGTGTGAACCCTGAGTCTGGTTTTTAGTTTTGCTATTTTCCAAAAGCAGCCCGTAATTGTCACTGTGTTTCATGAATGGCTGCCACACACTAGCCCGAATATCCTCCAGGCGTTTGCTCACCACATTCCTGTAGTTTATTTGTTTCGTGCCACTTGCACGCAGCACTGACATCTGTGTATGGTGCTCTTCTCTTCTCTCGGGTGCCAGCCTTCCCGGGTGCTGAGCTCTTCCTAGTTTCCCAGCTAAAACTGCACCCCGTGGTGAAAGACGCTGGCCCAGTTTAGCCTCCGTTTAAACTCACCTGCGTGGAGCAGGACCAGTGTCATGTCCCAGAACTTCTGGTCCACATTGCCTTTGCAGATGGCGATGGGGACAAAGAGTTGGTGAAGTTGAGCCCTAGAATAATAACAAATCAAAGCATGTCTGTCCACCTATGTAAGGATGGTCATGCCCTTACATGGACTGCTTGCTCCCGGACATGGATATTATTTATACCTCATGGCGATTTTAAGAAGCACAGATGATTTTGCTCACGCTGTACATGAGAAAAATACATGGATCGTCCAGAGCTGCCCTCTCTTAACATGACTGCCCACAAGGTGTCCACTAAAGGGCTCTCTCTCTCTCCCCCCCACACTCCCCGCTTCTCCCCTGATCACTGGCCTGAAGTGCAATGGCTTGAATATTCATCACTGCTTTGGGGACTACTTGATGACGCCTCATGTCACAGGGGTTTTTTTTTTTTTTTATTTCCATCAACTCCATGATGGCAAAACACAGATGCTCAGACTATCGGCTTCTGTGGTCCACGTAATAACGAGTCTTAAGTCTTGTTCTTTCTCTGCAGGTATTCTGCAATAGCTCACACTTCTCTGTAGTATTTCCTTTTGCTTTCTTTCCTTGTTTGCCTACTTAGGCTTCCCTTACTCCTTCTCAACACAGTCTTGCCTGATGTGACCTGTTTTTAAAATCCTCGTGAGTTTTCCTTATGATTCTTGTCTATGTCTGCAACCCACAAGTAAGCGTTGCCTACAGAGGACAGAAGAGGGCATTGGGTCTCCTGTAACTAAAGTTACTGTGGTTGTTAGCATCCATGTGGGTACTGGTGACCAAACTCGGGTCTTCTGGAAGAGCAGCCAGTGCTTTTGACTGCTGAGCCATCTCTCCAGCTCCCAAAACGCAGTGTTTATGAGCAGTACGTAAGGTGAGCCAGATGTAGTCTCTATAGCCATGGTTCCTCCGAGCCATGTTTAAGGTGGCGGTGGGGTGGGGGGGGGGGGGGGGGGGGGGAATGTCTCTGTTCTGCAGATGCCAGAAAGCTTCTATTCTTTTAGACCAAGCTAAGTGGGTGTGGATGTGAGTCCCGGGAGGGAGGCACGGTGGGAGAGAAGACGCTGACAGGAATCTTTTTAGTCTGTGTTCATAAAGGGTTCCTATCCTCCAGAATCTAACCACTACTAAAACAGTGTATTAGAAAGAAATAGTGATACCCCCTGCTTTATAATACATGTAAATATTAAACATAGATATACAATGATGGTGTTGGGTGTCCTGCAGAAAATGTGGACAATTAGGGTTATATTTCCTGCTGTCTCTCCTCATGCTTCAGGGATGCCAGTACAGGTGGCTGCTTCTAAATGTACCAAGTCGTGTCACCTGTCTTATTCAGTACTTAATAGAAAGATATCTTCCTGTCACAGAAGGATTGGCAATCATAAGGACTCGCAGAGACTGTGGCAGCGTGCACTGCAGATGGGGTCCCGGCTCTGAAAAAGGGAAGTGGACATGAGCCTCTATCCTAACCAAGAAGCTATCTCCAACTGATAAGCTTGCAAAGCAAAAATCAGTTTTCTCACTAGGTATACAAACCACACTTAAGGGTAAGCTCATGCCCAGCAATAAATGGCCAAGACAAAATTAACTCAATGGTATTTTTGTAGGGTTTTTTCTTTGTGTGTGTTGTGTGTGTGTTGTGTGTGTGTGTGTGTGTGTGTGTGTTTTTTGTTTGTTTGTTTTTTGGTTTTGTTTTTGTGTGTGTGTGTGTGTGTGGTGTGTGGTGTGGTGTGTGTGTGTGTGTGTCTCATATTGCTTTATTTGGGCATTTTTTATCTTACTGGTCCAGTGCTTTTATGGTGTGTGTGTGTGTGTGTGTGTGTGTATGTGTGTGTGTGTGTGTGTGTGTGTTTCTTGTCTTTTTCTTTGCCATTTTATATTCCCTTAGTGTCCTATACTACAAAATTACATGTCTAAAAAGCCAAGAAATAATTTACTCTTATACCCTATTTTAATTCTAACTCTATCAACCATATTGATCCCACTCGTAAGAGAAACATATTGGTCTATGTTTCTACCAGTTAATAGCTGGATTTTGTTCAAATGGACTAGCCATTCTGGCATGATGGTTTAAACAAACAAACAAACAAACAAACCAAGAAAAAGTCATGTGAGATCTGTACCCTTATTTGGGAAGTTAAAGAGGAAAAAAAACCTAAAATTCCATCAGAGACTAGTCTAAGATTACAATAACTTGTATCTTCTCTCTTTTAGCAGAGACCGAGTTAATCAATTATTAAAGGAGCTGCACTAAACATCCCAAGTTACACGCATGAGAAACTGCATAACAACAAAAAGGCAACTGCTGCATTTTTGTAGACACGATAATACACCAGATACATTCTCATGCTTGATCTGTTTTTCTCGTGTAAGATAACTACTATCTAAACTATGACTATGCATAGACAAGTTGACCAGGCCTTGGAGTTATAGACTGCTTAAGATCGTACCGCGCGCAGCAGACGATAGAGTGCATTCAACCAGTGTGAAATCACAGCCCGAATGTACCACCATTCCCTCTGTTGACGTATCAAAATCTGGTCTGGTAATAAATTAGCTAGAAAGGTTAGCCCTGATAATAATGATGTTATTGATACCGATAATGTACCCATGTGCTTATCTAATCCAATGACACTCGCTTGGAAGAGTCTCGTTTCCGTTTCTATGCAACTTCCTCATTTAAGTCTGCCCAAAAGATATAACTGTTACTATGTACTGATGATTGAGAAGACGCACATCGTGGGGTTCAGGGTATAGCTCAGATGGTAGCGTGCTCACCTCACATGAACAGTGACCAAGTCGAATCCCAAGCACCGCACAAACCAGGCGAACATACCTGTAATGCTAGCACTGGCAGGGCTGGAGGCAGGAGGATTAGAATTCAAGGTCATTCTTAGCTATAAAATGTCTTTGAGAGCCAGGCGTGGTGGCGCACGCCTTTAATCCCAGCACTCGGAAGGCAGAGGCAGGCGGATCGCTGTGAGTTCTAGGCCAGCCTGGTCTACAAAGTGAGTCCAGGATGGCCAATGCTACACAGAGAAATCCTGTCTCGAAAACCCCCCCCAAAAAAAAAATGTCTTCGAGACCAGCCTATGCTACATGAAATCCTGTCTCAAAGGGAAAGGAGGAAAGTGAGGAGAATTAAAACCAAATAAGACATTGTTCTTGCCCTAGGGTATTAATCAGGTAATATTTGCTCTACCTACCATATGGCAATTTTTATTGTATAAGAAAGTTCATGTACTGTGGGAGCTGGCATAGGTGCAGAACCCAGCCGTGACTAGAAAGTGATGGAAGAAGAGAGAGCGCATAAGGAGACAGAGTGGGGTGCACTGTGGTTAGTCCACGTGTTTCCATGGCGGCCATGGTGTCAGCTGAGATGGATGAAGACAGCAATAGGTAATAAGTGACTTTTCTTGCTTTGCTTTCAGATACGCTGTGTGTGTTTCTTTTCCCCATAAGATGGAAAGAAACAGCCTATTGTACAATAACAATGGCATAAGAGATGCTTTTCTTTCTGGAATTGCCTTTGGGATCTCAGCCAATACCATCCTTCTGCTCACCCATGTGGTCGCATTCTTTCGGGAGCTCAGGCACAAAGCCCATCAACTTGATCATCGCTCTCTGGCCCTAAGCCACATAGTGACGATGCTCGCCATGGCCTTCCTAACGACAGACATTTTGGGTGCCAGAGTTTTGGGGATGACGTCACATGTAAATCAGTTATCTCCTTGTACAGGCTGATGAGGAGCATCTCCATCTGTGCTACGTGTCACCTTACCATCCTTCAGGTCACCATCCTCAGCCCCAGAAGTTCCTGCTTGGCAAAGTTCAAACTTAACTCCTTACATCACAATTTGTGTTGCTTTCTTTCCCTGTGGGCCTTCTATATGCCCATTAGTGGTTTTCTGAACTCCATTGTTGCCACATGACCTCACACATTCTTATAGTGGTCACTAAATCCTGTTCTCTCTGGTCTTTTAGCGACATCATGAGACACTTACTTGCTGTGCGGGCTGTCTTCCGGGATGCCGCTTTTGTGGGACTCATGGTGCTCTGCAGTGTGTACATGGCGACTGTCTTGTGCAGGCATAAGAGGCAGACCCATTACCTTCACAGCACTCCCACAGCATCCCCAGAGCGGAGGGCTGTCAGGACCATTCTGTTGCTATGGAGTTTCTTTTTGGTCATGTGCTGTTGGGACAGCATCGCCTCCTCCTTGAGAGTTATGTGGAATATGACCCAACTCATCGTTGTGTGCAGATGCTTGTGTCCAGTGGTTATGCCACATTCAGCCCTTCAGTGTTTATCAGTGCTGAACAGCGTAAAATTAACTTTTTGAAAACCATGCAGGGCCTACAGTAAATATTTGATTATTTTGTGGTGAACAAGCTTCATTAAAAGAACTAGCACATTGATTTCAGGATAATCAGTCCTGGCATACCCATGATTTCTAGTTAGATAAAAAAATATATATATAGACATTGAAACAATTTTCTTGTATGTGCATCAAATATTATATAGTCTACCATTGAAGCGTTATGTCATTCTGAAATATGTAATACAAGTTACTAATAATTCTGATTGTGGCCACATGGAAGACTCAATTATTACAGCATAGAGTAGCCTATATATCACATATGAAATTTTACAGCACTTTTGATACATCAACAGTCATGGTGATATATGTTTCACTAACTAGACATATAAATTATTATTATCATGAAACACTATGCTATATTCTATGATCTACAGATGTAATAAAAAAACCTATCAAAATCTAGATGGCTTTTTTTATTTAAAAGAAATATGTTTAAAAATCCAAAAATTCATTTGGAGGCACAAAAAGACAGCACTTTTCTTTGAGGGTGTCCTGCCACGTTCAGATGTTACCGTCCTGACAGTGTTAGGAGGTGACACTTTTGAGAAATGATTCATTTGGTACCAAGTATGGTGAAGCATACCTGTAACCCGGGCACTTGGGAGGTGGAGTCAGAAAGATCAAAAGTTCAAGGCCAGATTTAGCTACATAGTGAGACTGAGGGAAACCTAGGGTACATGAGACCTTGTCTCAAAAGGAGGAAGAGGAGGAGGAGGGAGAGGAGGAGAGAAGATATCACTAGTCATGAAGGTGCTTCCTCTGTGAGTAGCTCCATTTTTACACATCAAGACATCTCTCATCAGATGTTAGTGCCTTAGTCTTGGAATTACCACAATCTAAAAATAATGAGAAAATACATTTCTAGTCTTTATGAACTATCCAGTCTGTGATCTCCATAGATAACAGTCAAATGAGCTAAGATGGGCATTAAATAGGCAAAGCACTTGAGACAGAAAAAAGTTATAAGCATTAAACTCTCTGATTTCAAAATATATCACAAAGCTGTAATAACTGGGTCATTATAGTTTTGAAATTATAAGAAACATAGTACACTAATATATATACAAATATATAATGCACACACACACATGTGCACACATACACGTTCACCTAACCTTTGACAAGGATGTGCAATGAGGAGAGAACTCTATTTTGAACAAATGACCCAGACAACAATGGCAGAATAATGAAACTGGACCCTTATCTTATCTAAAAATTAGCTGACCTAAATATATAGCCTAGCAGAAAACATGGGTACACATTGGCCAATCTCTCCCTGTCCTCTGGGAATATGATAAGATCATCAATCAGATTTGCTTGTTACTCAATGTGCATGTACTTACATTGTGCCATACAAGTATGTAAAGTTGTCTGTCAATCCAAAATCAAACAAATAGAATAAACTTGTGAGGATAACTTTTACATTTTTGTGTGTGTGTGTGTGTGTGTGTGTGTGTGTGTGTGTGTGTGTGCACGCGCATACACACATGCTATGTATATGAGGGTGGGTGTTGGCCATGGCATACACGCACAGGTCAGAGGGCGATGTTTTGGAGTCAGGTCTCCCCTTTCATTTGCATGTGGGTTCTGGGGGATGAACTGGTGTCATCAGGCCTGCACAGCAAGCTCCTTAGCCTACAGAGTGGGCTCAGCAGATTACATAGCTGGATCTATTAAATATCAACAAGATGAACCTGGCTCCGTGCAGAAGTAGCTCATGTAGAATCTGACAAGAGAAATATAAAAAGAACCCGAGCGCACTATGCCAGAAAGAAGGTGTGGCCCTGAAACATACACCGATGGCCAAGAACACAAGAAATAAGCTAGAAGATCTTGAAATAACCAATGCTGGGAGAATGCGATTAGTAAGGTTAACGGCTTCAGTAGTGGACGGCAGCTGAAAGCATAAATGAACAGATCCCGGCACCCCTTTCTCCTCCTCCTCGCTTTCTTTTCTAGGGAAAGAAATCCTCCAGCCTTGATGACATCCCCTCTAACACAGTTGCCTCGTCTTTGCTTACAAAGAAAGAAAGATGGGGATCGAGGAGATGGGTGGTCGTAGAGTGACCACCACACAAGCATAAGGACCTGAGCTCAGGTTCCCAAATCCATGCGAAAAGCTTGAGGTGGACATACCCACACTTGTCACCCCAGTGTATTAGTCAGCGTCTCTAGAACAGAACTTGAAGAACAAATGAATATATACATACATATGTGTGTACATATACGTACATATATATATATATTCCATATTTGTTTACACATTCTATACACGCAGAACATATGTGCATTATGTATGTATAAAAAGGATTTATTAGAATGGCTTACAGGCTGTGATCTAACTAGTCCAACAATGGTTGTCTACCAATGATAGATCCAAGAATCCAGTAGTTCACAAGGCTGGATGTGTCAGCTGGTCTATAGTATATATCAAAAATCCTAAACAAGCAGGCTTTAATGCCAGTGGGGGGATAGACTTGCTAGTGAGAGCAAGAGCAAGCAGGCAAAGAGAGCAGCTTCCTTCTTCCATGTCTTTAGATAGGTCACCAGCAGAAAGTGTGGTCCAGATTAGAAGTGGGTCTTCCCACCTCAATGATCCAGATTAAGTGGGTCTTCGCACTTCTAATGATTTAATTAAGAAAAAAATAAAATAAAAAGCCAACTCTCCCAGGTGTGCCCAGCCATTTGGGTTTTAGTGAATTCTAGACATAGTCAAGTTGACAACCAAACATTGCATCAAACTCAGGGATGAAGATGGGGCATGGAAACAAAGTGGTCCCTAACGATCCCTGGCCAGCCCACCTAGCTGAATACATGAGCTTCAGGTTCAGTGGGAGACCTTGTCTCAAAAAAAAAAAAAAACAACTACAGGGGGAGAGCAGTCAAGGAAAGCTAGGAACAAGTCAGACCAGGTGGTGATTCACATAGAGGCGTTAAGCTCCAAGAAGTCACAAGAATGGGTATGGCTGTGAGTCCCTCTCTGAGATTATTCAAGGGGCCTCCATTTTTATGCTAGAATTACTACCGATCCTATATTGGGCTGGAGGAGATCGAGTGTGGGACCTCTGGAGCAGGTATGGGGCGATGAAAAGGCAGTAGCTCAAAGAGCTGCCAACTAGATCACAGGAGACAAAGGAACTTCCTCCAAAAGAGCTATGTCTGGGGGGTTGGGGCCACATCTGCATTCTTTGCAAAGTCAAAGGCAAGGCCACCGGCTGCACAGAAAGGAACAGGAAATGTGGCTTCCCTGGAGAATGAAGTACTTCAGAAGCTCAAAACCAAAGCTGTAAGCCAGTATTGAACAAGCTCTCTGTTCACTGGGACTGTAAAATCTATCAAGATACAGTCTTCAGCTAGGGCATAGGATCAAGAATGCAGAGACTTGGGTTGCTCTAGGCTTAGCTATAAGGCTGTGTTCGAGCAAAAAGGCAGACAGGAGCCAGGCATACCAGCACACACCTCTATTTCCTGTCCCGAGCCATAACTTCCTGCCCCAGGTGTGGAAGGAGAGCCACAAACACACACTGTGCTGCAGGAGTAGAAGAGACTCCCCAGTTCTATGCTGTGTGTCCATTAACATATGCTAATCCTGTTAGCAGTGTCAATATTTCACACAGGGAAAGGATCACACAGCCCCCATCCCACGTCCCCTTCCACCCCTAACCTTCCCACTATTTAATTTCTAGTCCCTAGAAACTACTGTGGAACTTTTAGTTGCATGTCCTTCTTTTATTTATAATTTATTTTATTTTATTACTGTTGTCGTTTGAGACAGGGTTTCTCTGTGTACATCTGGCTATCCTAGAACTCACTGTGTAGACCCAGCTGGTCTTAACTCAGAGAGCCACCTGCCTCTTCCTCCTGAGTGCTAGGATTAGAGGTGTGAGCCACATCACCCACTATATGTTTTTCTTTTTAAAAAAAAAAAAATCTCTAGTTAATAACCAGGCAGTGCAGTTACAGAGCAGGGGTTTTGTGGCTCCAAGACTTTCCAGAGTGACCCTATGTACCCATCTCTGACACCACGGTTGTCATATCCCAGGTAGACATCCTGTCATCTCATTGTCCTCAGTGAGGACACGGAGTTAGAAGACAGGGGAACTTCTAGAGACATCATGGGAAGAGAAAGAAGTTCTTGCCCTGTGTCCTAGTTCACTTTCTGTTGCTGTGATCAACACCATGACAGAAGCAAGGAGGAGAGGACAGGGTCTGTTGTTTGTTGGGTGCACACTGTCACACATGCACACACCCACTCATACACACACACAGACACATACATGCATACACACAAATACACACAGATACACAACACAACCACATGCACACACACATGAGCACAGGCACCCAGGCACATACTCCAAGATTTACCACACACATCACATGCATGGGCACACACACACACACACACACATACACACATGCACAAACATATATACACACAACATACACATACATACCACTGTGATATTTTTTAAACAAAATCCACAACATTTGATTTTATCGATAAAGACTCAGGAGCAGAAACTATAAAGGACAGCGGCCCACTGGCTCGCTCTCTGTGGCCCCCTCCTTAGAGTGGGGGGCCTGGGAGTCAGACTTTGTGCCTTGTTGACTGTTTGCACCTGCACCAGGACAGCAAACCTCCTACACTAAACAGCTAAAGGAAACTCCCTCACAGTCATGGCCACAGGCCAGTCTAATCAAGGCAGTTCTTCAGCTGTGCTTCCCTCCTGCCAAGTCACTGTGTCAAGGTGACAGCTGAGGCTGACTGGGACACCCAGGAATCTAGCTAAAGCCTCTTACCAGGAAGAACAAGACAAAGACAAACAAACAAGAATCAAACCACAAATAATAACTGTCTTTCTCTCTTGTGGGCTATAAACCCGGAATCTCCTCAGAAACCCCATGCCTCAGGGAAAGGGCATGTACAAAACGCCCTCAGAGCAACCTTAGTGGAGTCCAGATCATTTCCTAACATTGTAATTCCACCTGAGGTGCCTCTGTAGCCTCACTGTGATTCCACTTGTCCAAGGAGGAAGAAGACAGGGAGGGCAGCTCTAGAGGAATGTTAATTCAGAACACGGCTGGGTGATCCAGCTGGAATACAGACAGCCCTTAACTCCAGGGGACACAGGCAAGCAGATCTCTGAGTTCAAGGCTAGCCTGCTAGTCAGCACGTTCTAGGCAAAGAAAAGCTTAGGTCAAGGCCTGGTGGTACATGCCTTTAATCCCAGGACTCGGGAGACACAAGATGCAGAGCTCTGAGTTCAGTGAGACCGGTCAGTAGATCAGTAGAGCCAGCGCAGTGGAGTTGAGTTCTGGATAGTTCAGTTCCTAGAATTCAGAGGGAGTTTTACCAGGAGAGTTTTACAGAGACAGGTTGAAGAGAGATCAAGCCAGACACAGGTAAAAACAGAAGTCAGAGAATGAGACAGAAGATTAGAACAGATTGCTAGAGTTAGTGTGAAGCCAAGTAGAGAAATTCAGTCAGAAGCTGAGAGAAGCCAGGTTGCATCAGTTTGGAGAGGAGTTTGTGCCAAGACAGCTGAGTTGAACCAGACAACCAGAGTTCAGAAAGAGCTAGAAAGGGCAGGCTTACTCAGCAATAAGTCTCAGAGGCTGAAAACATTCTAGGCCTAGATTAGAATGTACATAGGCTGGAAGTTTCCATGACTAGGCTTAGGTGAGCAGACAGAGGCAGTACACCTCCAAGATGGCAATTACCTCAGGCAAAGAAAAGTTACTTTTACAGGAAGCAGTCTTAGCAATCTTCTGAGATGGACCTTGAGAGCCACATGTCTATATGGTTAATGCCAGGACAGTGCACTGTGTCTCTCCCTTGAGGAGCCACACCCACACAGGTGACTGTCTTCCTCTCTGAATACCTCTCCTCCTCACCCCTGCTGTGCTCCCCTTGGATGTCTTTAAAAAGATCTCCAACTCTGCTCAAAATGGCTCTGCCTGAAATTCTTTTTGGCATTGAAGCCACAAATCCCAGTTTGGCCTCAGAGGAGGCTCATAACATATTACAGGAGCTCTTCAGGCTGACAATGTGGAACTGGATTAACTTTATTTTTTAAAAAGATACTCCATTCATGCTAACCATGACCTGGAGCTATACTTCAGATCAAGAAGAAAATCACAGTAAGTAACTTCAGCCTTGCATTCCTTAGATAATTCCCCTGCAACAGACAATTAGCTATTCTGGGAAAGTATCCAGAGGCCAAATACTTAATGCTTGCAAAACTGACCACAAATGGTCTGGCAAATAACAACAGCCAATCAGGGACAGACATGTCTTTCTGTTCAAATGTCATCCAATCATATACTGTAAAACCCATTATTTGTCTAAAACCTATAGAAATCACGCATTTTCTGCGTTTGGGGCATTCACTCCCAGTGTGCTGCATCTGGCAGGGAGGAAGTCCTGCCCGGGCTTGAATAAATGACCCTTGTGAACTTGCATGTGAAATGGCTCCAGGTTGGTCTTTGAGGAGTCTCTCAGTCTGGGCATATCATTTGGGGGATCATCTGGAATCCCCAAGACAATTCCCCAGGACCCCAACTTGAGGGTCCAAACTGTCTGGTAAGCAACTGTCTTTGTCTATGTGCATGTGAAGGGCAGGGCCCGTTTCTGGTAGACCAGCATTGCCAAAACGGATGCACTGATGGTTCCTCAGTCCAGTGTGCTAGAAGCCTTTCCAGACCCCAGTTGGAAGGGGATTAGGGCATAAGAGTCCTCCACCCTCCCCCAGTTTGAAGAGGCAAAGCAGGCTGCTCCTGCTGGGAAATGAGCTGCTGCCTCATCCTTGGTTTTGCCTTCATTGGCCTGGAAGACTGCTTTCTCTGTGTGGTTAGTTCTTTCTGTGTTTCTCTGTCTTTCTGTGACCTGGTGCTTGCCTGGGATGGGACAGATTGTTGAGACTCCCCTTTCTCTCGTGACAGACAATTTTAGGGATGTTAAGAATCATGCTCACGGGCTAGAGAGATGGCTCAGCGGTTAAGAGCACTGGCTGCTCTTTCAAAGGTCCTGAGTTCAATTCCCAGCAACCACATGCTGGCTCACAACCATCTATATTGTGATATGATGCCTTCATCTGGCATGAAGGTGTACATGCAGGCAGACCACTGTATACATAATAAATAAATAAATCTTTAAAAAAAAGAAAGAAAGAAAGAATCATGTTCATAATCTGAGCATACAGGTTAAAAAATGAAAACTCATTAACTTTTTGAAGCTCAATTTTGGAGTGGGCTGGCTGCTGACAGCACTTTAGATCTAGAGACAACCCAAAAAGTTAAGGATGTAAGTTTCCAGTCTCAAACTGGCCACAGAGACCCAGTACCTTACATCATGGTCTGGGAAGATTGGATTTAAAATCCCTTCCATTGGGTGAAGGTTTGTTGTTGTTGTTGTTTGTTTGTTTGTTTTTTACATCCACAGGAGCAGAAGCAAACCAGGACCAATTTTACAGTTCATGAAAAGAGAGAAGCAGCAGGAAACAGACATAAAACCAAACCCATGGAACCGATTAACACAGTTGTTCAGGGAGGGGGAGGGGCTGGAGAAGATCTTATTTTTCCTCTTCCCTATCTTTCATCTCCCAGTCCCATCCCTGAAGACCAGCCACATGTTCCATTTCCAAGTCAGGCACACAAAATGGAGGGGACAGGAGGGGAAGGAGACAAGGCCAGTTCAGAGCAAGAGGAGGAGGTCAGGATGGCTCAGACATCAGGATGCAAGAAGCAGACCCAACAGGTGGTCCTGGCAGGACCTGAAGATTCCACCATCTTGCTCCCGAGGTCTGTGAGGCCAGTGGCTGACACCCAGCGCCAGCCACATCACCGTTGGCCACTTGCCTCTAGTGCTCTCTACCATAAGAGATCTCAGAATGCCAAATTCTCTGATAATCTTGGAGAACTTACTGATTTGTTAGATTCTGTTTTGTTCACTCATCAGCTAACATGGACGACTGTCAGCAACTCCTTAAGGTTGGGTTCACCACTGAGGAATGGGAGCACATCCAGGTGGAGGCCTGGAATAGATTCCAGGCAACAGTAGACAACCCACTGTTCATGCGGACTCCATCAGTTATGCCTTTCCCCTCTCGCGACCCAGATGAGACCCTGAAACTGCTGAAGGTGGGGAGAAGCCCAGAGTCTATCAGGAGACTCTATTGGCAGGTCTCAAATTAGTGCCTTGGAAGATAACCAATATAGGTACAATAGAGGATGTCCGGGGGGAAAAAGGAAGAAAGCCCAACAGCTTTCCCATTAATGAATTATGAAGCCTCTCAGACAATACACAGCCATGAATCCTGAGGCCCAGAGAACAAGGCCAAGATGGTCATGGCTTCTGGTAACAGGGTGTTCCCGATAGTAAATGTAAACTGCAGAGGGTTGAGGGGATGAATGACAAGTCAATCCCAGATTTTATAGCCGTGGCAGAAAAAGTTTATAATAACAGGGAACGCCCAGAGGAAATGTTAGAGATGGCAAATGATAGGCAGATCCGAAACCTGGCAAAGAGTCTCCTCGCCACACACATCAAGGACCAAAATGAAAAACAGAAGAGATGACAGCGCATCGCTGGAGGCCAAGGTAAGGAAAGTCTTCCAACCAGGCACCCAAACTCAAGGAAAAAGGAGTGTGCACACTGCAAGGAAGAAAAACGCTGGAGAAAGGATTGCCAGGAAAGGAAGAGCCTGTGGCCGGAAGCCCCGATTCTAGTCACAGATGAACTCAGTGAGAGAAGGTGGAGACGGTCTCAGGAAGACTTCAGGAGTGAAAACTGTGAGCAGTACCCTCTCCCCAAGGGTCAGCTGGTCATTTGCCGGGGAGGTGAAGGGTGAGTTGACACTCAGAGGACTCTCAGAAGACCCTGACTCCATGTGCTGCCTCCGCAAAAGTGGCTTCTGCGCTGTCCTCCAAATATAACCTCACTCCGAACCCAGACTGGTCCTTGTGGGCGACGGATGGGACATGGACTAAGAATCCGCCCCTGTCTTGCTGCCTACTGTCCCCGCAGCAGGAAGGAGGGACTGCTTCCTCCCTCTCATGTGGCTCAGTGCTCAGGGCTCTCATGGCTGAAACACTGGGGCCACTTCCTAAGGTGGCCCAGCCTTGTGCTTCTGGATGAGCTGGCAGGAAGTTCAAGCTCCTCTTTCCTGGAGAATGAAAATGGAGGCTGATGAGGTGAGGCGCTTGCCTAGAACCCCACAGCCAGGCAGAAGCCCACCTGGTCTTGCTGCTGATCTCTGGCCCTGTCAGAATAGCTTGACTTTCTGGTGGAGATCGTTAGCACCATTTGGATCCTGCTTAGAAATGAAAGTGCAAGCTCGGTGTGGTGGAGCATGCCTTTGACCCCAGCACTCTGGAGGCAGAGGCAGGCTGATCTCTGTGAGTTCAAGGCCAGCCTGCACTAGAGAAAGTTTAAGGACAGTAGGGCTACATTACACAGAGGAACTTTGCTCAGGCCTCCTCCTGGGTGGGCTGTGGGCTGTGTCAAGCTGGGGAGAGGACACAGCCCTGTGCATGTTAAGAGAGCTCCTGCAGAACAGCCTGAACACGCAAACATAGACACAGGCACAAGAAGGCACTCACACACATACTCACACATCTAGAGGAACACACACAGGCACACACATACATACACATATACACACATGGACAAAAATATACACACACACAACACACACAAACATGCCACTGTTATATTTTTTAAAACAAAATCCAGGACATTTGATTTTATCAATAAAGACTCAGGAACAGAAACCATGAAGGACAGTGGCCCACTGGCTCCCTCCTTAGAGTGGGTGCCCTGGGAGTCAAACTTTGTGCCTTGTTGACTGTTTGCACCTGCACCAGGACAGCAAACCTCCTACACCAAACAGCAATAAGAAACTGCCTCACAGTCATGGCCACAGATCAATCTGATCAGGGCAGTTCTTCAGCTGTGCTTCCCTCCTGCCAGGTCACTGTTTGTGTCAAGGTGACAGCTGAGGCTGACTGGGACACCCAGAAATCTGGCTAAAGCCTCTCACCAGGAAGAACAAGACAAAGACAACCCCCCAAAAAACAAACAAATAAATCCCACCACAAATGATAACTGTCATTCTCTCTTGTGGGTTATAAACCTGCAATCTTCTCAGAAATCCCAATCCTTAGGGAAAGGGCATGTACAAAACACCCTTGAGCAATCTTAGTCACATCCACTTTGATTTCATCGACCTGAGGCGCCTCTGTAGCCTCACTGTGATCCCACTTGTCCAAAGAGGAAGAAGACAGGGAGGGCAGCTCTAGAGGAATGTTAATTCAGAACATGGCTGCTCTGGGAGGAGATCACATCCAAATACCTTCTGGGTCTGGGTGATCCAGCTGGACTACAGACAGACCTTAACTCCAGGGGACAGAGGCAAGCAGATCTCTGAGTTCAAGGCTAGTCTGGTATTCAGCATGTTTAAGGCAAAAAAAAAAAAAAAATTAACAAACAAACAAAAAACCCTAAGTCCAGGCCTGGTGGTACATGCCTTTAATCCCAGCACTCAGGAGACACAGGATGCAGAACTCTGAGTTCAGTGAGGCCGCTCAGCAGATCAATGAGTTGAGAGCCAGCGCAGTGGAGTTGAGTTCCGGATAGTTCAGTTCCTGGAATTCAGAGGGAGTTTTACCAGGTGAGTTTTACAGAGACAGGTTAAATAGAGAGCAAGCCAGACACAGGGAAAGACAGAAGAAGTCAGAGAATGAGACAGAAGATTAGAACAGATTGCTAGAGATCGTTTGAAGCCAAGTAGAAAAATTCAGTCAGAAGCTGAGAGAAGCCAGGTTACATCAGTTTGGAGAGGAGTTTGTGCCAAGACAGCTGAGTTGAACCAGACAACCAGAGTTCAGAATGAGCTAGAAAAGGTGAGCTTACTCAGCAGTGAGTCTCAGTGGCTGAGAACATTCTAGGCCTAGATTAGAATGTACATAGGCTGGAAGTTTCCATGACTAGGCTTAGGTGAGCAGACGAAGGCAGTACACCTCCAAGATGGCAATTACCTCAGGCAAAGAAAAGTTACTTTTACAGGAAGCAGTCTTAGCAATCTTCTGAGATGGACCTTGAGAGCCACATGTCTATATGGTTAATGCCAGGACAGTGCACTGTGTCTCTCCCTTGAGGAGCCACACCCACACAGGCGACTGTCTTCCTCTCTGAATACCTCTCCTCCTCACCCCTGCTGTGCTCCCCTTGGATGTCTTTAAAAAGATCTCCAACTCTGCTCAAAATGGCTCTGCCTGAAATTCTTTTTGGCATTGAAGCCACAAATCCCAGTTTGGCCTGAGAGGAGGCTCATAAGACACTAGAGGAACTCTTAAGGCTGACAACTCAGGGTGACAACATTAAGCCCTGTCTCTGTCCCCTCTCCACTGTCCACAGGCTCAGAGCTGAGGGTTACAACAGTTCCAGCAATGGAAGAAGGACATGGGTGGTGACCTTAGAGAGGCGCCTGTGGACTCAAGGCTTTGTGCCTCGGTTTCCTGTTTGCATTCTTTGCCCTGAGCCCTGGAACATCAACATGAGACTGGAATGCAAATGAGTTCCCAGCAGATGTGCCCAGTTCTCTAACCCACTGCCTGGCATGGGGCATGGTGCAAAAGAATAAATTAAAAAAAAAAAAAAAGCTGGGTGTGGTGGAGCATGCATGTCATCCCAGCACTCTGGGAAGCAGAGGCAGGTGGATCTCTGAGAGTTCGAGGTCAGCATGGTCTATAAAGGGTGTCCAGGATAGCTCAGGCTACACAGAAAAATACTGTCTCAAAACAAAACAAAGCAAAGCAAAAACACACAAATCGGTTAGAGTACATCATTTATATAAGCTCATGTTATGACAAGATCCGACAAGATCCCCACCCCGGCCAGCCATCTCCTAAGAAGTGTTCTGGAAAACAGAGGTGATAGGCCCCTTCACACACACACACACACACACACACACACACACACACACACACACACACACACGTGGGTGGCATCAATCACATCATTTTTCTCATTTTCTCATTTATAGATGCCAACCCACAGTGAGGCTCCCCTTTTAGGATTCCTCCTCTGTCCAGGCTCAGAGACCCTGGCTCCCTCCTAGGAGACACAAGACCCTGGATTCAGTCCTCAGCTTGACAAAGTAAAATAATAATGTAAAATAGAGGCTCAAGCATGTGGCAGTTGGGTCACACACTCCCTCTTCACACACCTCCAAACTACAGAACCTACAGAGGAGGTGCCTGTGAAAGTTCTGTGAACAACTCAGGACAGAGTCTCCAAGTCTAAAGCGACATTCTCCAAAATCCCTTCCAGGGTAAGTAGATTCCCACTAACGCCAAAAGCCAACTCACCAGCTGGCCCCATCAAATACAGAGAAAGGGACTCATATCCCTGCCTAATGCCTCTGTCCTATGGCTGTCACTGAGCAGATGGGAAGACTGAGGCCCCTCAAGGAGACGACTCATCAGAGGTCCAGCTTGGCCATAGGAGCCCCAGGGTCTGAAAGGATGCAGCCCACAGGCTACTCCAGACAGGGCATGAGGCTGCCACACCTCCCCCACGCCCTCAAGCTCCAGCGGCTCCACTCCTCTGCCTCAGCTTCCCAGCATTCCTTGCTGTTCGCTTAGGCTCCGTCCAGTCCTCCCTACAGCAGATTCTATAGGCTCCTTCCTCTCCTTGCCGAACGCTCATTGGGCACCACTCACATATCTCCGCCCACCTCTCCTCCGTTAGCCACACCCCTTAGCTGAGGCCTTTACTCTGCTCCAAACCACCGTGTTTTTCTTGCTCTGGCGCCTCTGCCCACAGATTCCCTGCTACTCCTCCTCCTCCTGCTCCCCCTCAACTTCCTCCTCCTTGTTTTCGTCCACTGCTGCTTCTCCAACTCCTCCTCATCGTTCTCCTCCTCCTCTTCACCTCCTCCTCTTCGTCCTCCCACTCCTTCCACCCCGTTAGCCACACCCTTTAGCCAAGGCCGCCTCTCTCCTCCATGCTTCTGTGCTTTTCTTCCTCAGGTGGATCTGCCCACTGATCCCCTCCTCCCTCCCCTCCTCCCTCCCCTCCTCCTCCCTCTCTTCCTCCTACTTCTACTGCTCCTCCTCTTCCGTTTCCTCCTAACTATGTACCCTCCTGGCGTCGTTCCTTCTTTGGGTGCAGTTGGGTTTGGTGCTGCCCATGTCCAGAAGGGTCTGGCCCAGCTCGCTGCTACTCTGGCGGCCTCGCTTTCCTGTTTTGTCAACTCAAGAGACCCATTCGTGTTCCTGCCGTTGAGCGCCCACCCAGCAGCTTCTGGAATGATACCAGAAGGCTTGCAAGTTTCCTGTGGTCAGGGACAACCTGGGAGCATCTTCTCATACGGGCTCTCACATCTCCTCTAGGTAAGCCCGGGGGCAGTCCTTTCACCTCTGAGTGAAGCTCTCCCCTGCAGAGTGCGACTGCTAACTCACGTACACACACGAACACTTATGGGTCACGTACACACATGACCACTCCTGGTTCACGTAGTCTCTTCTGTGTGCTAAGCCATGTGGACAGACACAGGGGAGCGAGACAGCAAGGTCCCCCTCCTGCCTAAGCAGTACTCACAGAGCAAAATCCTAAACGTTCGATTTTACCGATAAAGACTCAGGAGGCAGGGGCTTGGGAGAAAGCCTGCTACCTCAGAGAAGCAGAGAACGCACCCAGCTGCCTCCCTGCTCAGCCCGCATCCCAGAAGGAAAAGCCCTCTCTGTATCTCCACTCTGTCTTCAATACCCTTCAACCCTGTTCCTCCTTGAGGTGTTTTCTTAGGTTCACTCCCTGTCAACTAGTTGCTGGCTCCTCCTCTTGACCTGTCAGTGGCTTTACTTAACTCTTGCTGACAGAAAGCTCTTGGATTAAAGGTGTGTGCTAGGGCCAAGCCACAGGGCAAAAGAAAGAGGTTTTTCCCAGTTTAGAGTCTCAGGGTTAGCAATGGGATCAGTTGTCTGCAAAACATCACACCACTCATAGACACACACACGAAATGAATCACACACAAACACAGGTACATTTATGTACACTCCTACATACACACACACATCTACCACACTTTACACACAAAGAGGTGCACACAGATACACCCCCACACACAAACAGACACAAACATACACATACATATACACACACAGTCACTCCATCACATACACACCATTCCATACACAACACACAGATACATACTATACACATACATACATACATATGCACACAACCATTCATACACACAGAGACACATACAAACATACATGTATACACACACAAACACAGGATACACAACACACCCCCATGCACACACACTTGAACAGACACTTACACACACACCGCACAGAAGCACAGGCACACAGGCACATACTCCTACATATCACACGCATCACATACATGTGCACACACACACACAAATACATGTCAACACACAAACGGAAAAGGGAAAAGTTCACTAAAGATGTACATGGGAAGCAACTTGACCACAGGAAGAGACACAGGGAATTCTCAATGCTGTCACATGATCCCCGTCATGTAGCAGAAGCTCAGCACACTACTGTTCTTCTCTTTCCAAAATCATAAAACCAGTCTGAAAACACACACCAACAGAAACCCGTTCCACAACGTGTGTAATATTACCGTAAAGATCAAGGGAAATGAGGGAGGACCCAGCTCCATGCCCAGAGCTCATGTAGGTGTGACAGTCAGGTGTGCTGGCCCAGATGGTCCCAATGCTGCAGATTCAGAGATAGCCAGGTCTCTGGGAGCTCAGTGGCCAGCCAGACTAGCCAAATTGGTGAGTTCTAGGTTAGTGAGCGATCCCATGCCAAAAAACAGGATGGAAGGCTGAGGAGATGACTGGCTGAGTTCGGGTCTTCAGCTTCCACATAAAGTCTGGGTGTGCTGCCATGTTCTCGTAACCCTAGTGCTTGGGCTGGGAAGGGAAACCACATAGATCCTCCGGAGGGACTGGTAAGTCTAGCCAGGATATCACCTTCAGGTTCAGTGAGAGACCCTGTCTCAAAAACTAAGGTGCAAAGTAATAGAGAGTACCTCAGGTTGGCCTCTGACCTACACACACACATACACACACACACAAACAAAAGGAAAAGGGAAAAGTTCACCAGGCAGGAAGACTTCAGTTAGTCTGTGTGGAATGTCTGGAGAAAACCTTTCAGGGTTCTGCTTTACCCTAATTATTTTACTCTGTATGCCTTTCCTCTGTGACTCTTTGCAAAAACAGTCAGAGACAGTTGCATGCACTTGCAGCCTCTTGAGAGAGAGGTGTGTGTACTAGAGCCAGTCCACTTTGATGAGAAAGAAGGTGGCAGATGATGACACTTTGCACGGGCAGGAAGCCTATCACAAGCCATAACTTCCTGCCCCAGGTGTGGGAGGAGAGCCCCAAACACACACTGTGCTGCAGGAGTAGAAGAGACTCCCCAGTTCTATGCTGTGTGTCCATTAACATATGCTAATCCTGTTAGCAGTGTCAATATTTCACACAGGGAAAGGATCACACACCCCCCAGTGCACGTCCCCTTCCACCCCTAACCTCCCTACTATTTAATTTCCGGTCCCTAGAAACCACTATGGAACTTTTAGCTGCATGTCCTTCTTTTATTTATAATTTATTTTATTTTATTACGGTTGTTGTTTGAGACAGGGTTTCTCTGTGTTCATCTGGCTGTCCTGGAACTTGCTGTGTAGACCCAGCTGGTCTCAACTCAGAGAGCCACCTGCCTCTTCCTCCTGAGTGCTAGGATTAGATGTGTGAGCCACATCACCCACTACATATCTTTCTTTAAAAAAAAACAAAAAACAAAAAAAAAAAACTAGTTAATAACCAGGCAGTGTAGTAACAGAGCAGAGGTTTTGTGGCTCCAAGAATTTCCAGAGTGACCCTATGTGCCCGTCTCTGACACCATGGTTGTCATATCCCAGTGAGGACACGGAGTTAGATGACAGGGGAACTTCTGGAGACATCATGGGAAGAGAAAGAAGCTCCTGTCCTGTGTCCTAGTTCACTTTCTGTTGCTGTGACCAACACCATGGCAGAAGCAAGGAGGGAGGCCGGATCTGTTGGCTGTTGGGTGTACTCCATCACCAGGAGAAGCCAGGCAGGAGCTAAAGCAGAAACAGGAGTAGAAACCATGAAGGACAGCGGCCTACTGGCTCACTCTCTGTGGCCCCCTCCTTAGAGTGGGGGCCCTAGGAGTCACACCTTTCTGCCTTGTTGACTGTTTGCACCTGCACCAGGACAGCAAACCTACACCAAACAGTGATAAGAAACTGCCTCATAGTCATGGCCACAGGCCAGTCTCATCAGGGTAGTTCTTCAGCTGTGCTTCCCTCCTGCGAGGTCACTGTTTGTGTCAAGGTGACAGCTGAGGCTGACTGGGACACCCAGGAATCTGGCTAAAGCCTCTCACCAGGAAGAACAAAACAAAACCAAACAAACAAGAATCCCACCACAAATAATAACTGTCATTCTCTCTTGTGGGTTATAAACCTGCAATCTCCTCAGAAACCCATTTCTCAGGGAACGCGCATGTACAAAACACCCTCAGAGCAACCTTAGTGGAGTCCAGTTTTAACCCTCACATTGTAATTCCACCTGAGGCGCCTCTGTAGCCTCACTGTGATCCCACTTGTCCAAGGAGGAAGAAGACAGGGAGGGCAGCTCTAGAGAAATGTTAATTCAGAACATGGCTGCTCTGGCAAGAGATCACATCCAAAGACCTTCTAGATCTGGGTGATCTAGCTGGAGTACAGACAGACCTTAACTCCAGGGGACACAGGCAAGCAGATCTCTGAGTTCAGTGAGGCCGTTCAGTAGACCAGTGAGTTGAGAGGCAGTGCAGTGAAGTTGAGGTCCGGGTAGTTCAGTTCCTGGAATTCAGAGGGAGTTTTACCAGGAGAGTTTTACACAGACAGGCTGAAGAGAGATCAAGCCAGACACAGGTAAAGACAGCAGAAGTCAGAGAAGGAGCCAGAAGATTAGAACAGATTGCTAGAGTTAGTCTGAAGCCAAGTAGAGAAATTCAGTCAGAAGCTGAGAGAAGCCAGGCTGCATCAGTCAGCTAGGAGAGGAGTTTATGCCAGGACAGCTGAGTTGAACCAGACAGCCAGAGTTCAGAAAGAGCTAGAAAGGATGAACTTATTCAGCAGTAAGTCTCAGAGGCTGAAAACATCCTAGGCCTAGATTAGACTGTTAGATTAGGAGGTTAGAAGCTTCCAGGACTAGGCCTAGGTTAGCAGATGGGTGGCAGTTAGCCTCCAAGATTACAATTACCTCAAGCAAATAAATGTTACTTTTGCAGGAAGCTTTCTTAGCAATCTTCTGAGATGGACCTTAAGAACCACATGTCTATATGGTTAATGCCAGGACACTTTATTGTGAGTCTTTTGATTTATTATCTTAGTAAATCAGTGGTCAGTCCTTAACCTGCTTTGTATTCAAATAACCACCCAGAGAGGCCAGGATCTATTTAACTAGCCTAGCGCACAATGCTGAGCAAGAACCACTTCATCCTGAACCTCCAAGCTAGTCTAGCTCCCTCCCATTCAGATTTCCCACATTGTACATCTTCTTCACTCATCTTCTAGGTCTGGTTCACTTCTCCTGATGTTTCCTGGTCCTGTCCCCGTGCATCCCTCCTGCCCTTCCTGCTCTTTCTCCTCCCCTCCCCAGACCAGGACATCCCACCCTATTCTCTGTATTGCTCAGCATTGGCTAGTTAGCTTTTATCGGCAATACAATGAACAAATGGTGACGTGTTTACACAAAGCTGAGATATAAATCTTAATATAAATATCACGGCACAGTGTCTGGATTCAAACCAAATAATGGGATAGATAACTCAGCATTGGAATGAACAAGGGTAAACTGTACCAGTCCACAAAAACATGCCAACACTCCCCCTTGAATAGCCCATACTCACACTGGGATGTGTCTTTGTCTTTCTTTTTGAATACCTTTCTTCCTCACCCATCGTGTCCCAGCCTCAGATGTCTTTAAAAAGATCTCCAGCATCTTTGCGGGGCTGTGCTAACGCATGCCTGTCATCCCAGCACTCAGGAAGCAGAGGCAGGTGGGTCTCTGTGAGTTCGAGGTCAGCCTGGTCTACAAATCAAGTCCAGGACAGCCAGGGCTGCACAGAGAAACCCGGTCTGGGGAAAGCTTAAAAACAAAACAAAACAAAACAAACAAACATACCTCCAACGCTGCTTCAAACTGGCTCTGCCTGAAATTCTTTTTGGCACTGAAGCCATAAATCCCAGTTTGGCCTGGGAAGAGGCTTGTAAGACATTAGAGGATCTCTCAAGGCTGACGACTCAGGGTGGCAACATGAAGCCCTGTCTCTGTCCCTTCACCAGTGTCCACAGGCTCAGAGCTGAGGGTTAGAACAAGGCTTCTCCACCAACATAATAAGTGAAATTGAGAAAGCAGCAGGAAGGAAGGACTGTTTCCTCCCGTGGTGCTCAGTGTCAGAGGTCTCATTATTATGCTCTTAACAGCAGTTGCCATAAGGTCACACCATGCCACAGATCTCACGTGGGAGGTTTATTGGGAGAGGGTGTACAGAGGTCGCCTCTGGACAAGGGTGGAGGGAAAAGGAAAGGGGGAGGGGTGGGAGAGGAACAGGATGTTTATAATGGAATGTGGCACATGGGCATGGAGAGGACATGTGCTCCTGCAACACTGGGAATGTGTGGAATGTCAACTGTTAGCAATGACACTCCTGTGGGGGGATCCTGGTGCAGTTAGCAATGACCTATGCTGCTGTGGGGGGTTCCTGGCGCAGTTAGCAATGACCTATGCTGCTGTGGGGGGATCCTGGTGCAGTTAGTAATGATGTACGCTGCTGTGGCTGGATCCTAGCGCAGTTATCAATGATGTGTGCTGCTGTGGGGGGATCCTGGTACAGTTAGCAATGATGTACACTGCTGTGGCTGGATCCTAGCGCAGTTATCAATGATGTGTGCTGCTGTGGCTGGATCCTGGTACAGTTAGCAATGATGTAAGCTGCTGTGGGGGGTACCTAACACAGTTATCAATGATGTGTGCTGCTGTGGGGGGATCCTGGTACAGTTAGCAATGATGTAAGCTGCTGTGGGGGGTACCTAACACAGTTATCAATGATGTGTGCTGCTGTGGGGGGATCCTGGTACAGTTAGCAATGATGTACACTGCTGTGGCTGGATCCTGGTACAGTTAGCAATGACATACCCCGCTGTGGCTGGATCCTGGCACAGGCCATGGAGGTGCCTGGTTGCTAACATTCCTCCTTTTCATTTTTTTATAAAAGAGGAAGAACTAGAAGGCAGGGGTGGCGAGGAGAGGATAAGGATGTAGTGCTCTTTACACCACTTCCTGCTGCCTAGGGTGTTGTCCCCTTCTGCGTACTGCCCATCCTCACCGTCAGCACACACTTGGTGGCTCTAAGCACCAGGCTCTGTGGCCAGTGGTTGGTTAATTCTGTAAAAGTAACTGGCTTTTGTTGGATTAGAAATTTTTTAAATTTGTCATTGGAGAAATGTAGAAACGAAACTGATAGAGCAGGGTATAATTAGTAAAAGTGAAAAGTGAGAAGAGAGGGGTCACAAAGGGAAATACCCACTTCATGTGGGGTTTTCAAAGGCCCGGGGGTTGGAGGCATTGAGTCAGTTCTTAAGTTTTTGAAGGTCTGTTTGGAGTTGTTGGAGTTGTTTTGTTTTGTTTTTTTGCTATACCCAATTGGTTGACATAGAAGCAGAATTCCTCTTGGAGGAAGAGGCAAAGACCTCCTTTCTCAGCTCTAAGAAGACCTAGGCCCCGTTGGTTCTGGAGTACTACTGTAGCCAGGGACTCAATTTGTCCTCAAAGACTGAGTATAGTTTGGGCCACCTGCTGGAGGTCCTGGGAAGAAAACTGGTGATACAGGGTTAGGAGTGGTCAGTCCTGCTGTTCCTGCTGTTCCAGTGGTGACACACGCAGTTATTCCTGCAACATCCAGGAGGGGCAAGATCTGAACTGCCCTTTTATTATTGAGTCCATAACCTGAATTAGTAGGGGCTCTTCTCCACGTATCACCCCCAGCTGGGGGAAGAGAAACGTTAGCATGCAAACCAACCAGCAGGCACGCAATGATGGTAGACCTGAGTACCGTAAAAAAATAGAGGTGTTATGGACTGTGGGGTACTGGGGCTGAGATGAGTTATCAAGGGTTATGGCTTTGTTGCAGTCTAAGGAATTTAATGCCCCTCCAGAATGTGCCCCGGATGCCTTAAAAACAGTTTACCACGCCAAAAGAGGATGATATGAAAATGGTAGGGAGTCATGGCGACACCAGGGTCAGGGTAGTTGGTAAATGTTGAGGTAAGGTTATTTGACAGGGTCACTGGAGAAGCTGTAAAGGACAGTTGTGAGCTAGTTCCAAGAGGAACGACCAGACCAGCAGTCTCCAAAGCAGCCAGGTTGGGTGGCATTAATAAGCCCGTAGGCTAAGGTCAGAGTCTGAAGCAGGAGACAAAGAGGACAGGTCTGTATCATTTAGGAGGGGGGTATTAAAGAGGCAGTGACTCTGGAGGAGTGTTTAATTACCTCTTTCTTCTGCTTCCCCTATCTCCAGGGGTTGGATAATTGGGACATATTTTCTCTGCATATTAATTGTGCTTACTGGGTGCCTGGGGTTGAAGTGATGGTAGAGTTTACAACCGTGCCCGTTTTGCCCCTGGGATTCCATGGCTCCTGGATATAGAAGTAAAAAGCCTTATCCCGTAGCAGAGTTGAGAATTAGGGCGAGGTTCCAGGAATGGCGAGTGGTACTGGCCAGGCCAGTGTGCCAGTGTGTGCAGCCTCCATATCTGTCTGGCTACTCTTTACAATAACATTCTGTCCATCAGAGAGGAAGGAGACCCAAAAAAAAAAAAAAAGTCATTAAAGGAAGGAGTAGCTATAGGGGTGAGATGAGAATTCTAATTGTCTCCTGACAACCTGCTATGGAGCAATTTCCAGACCCTATTTGGAGTGCCGGTTATCAGGGAGGGTTTCTTGAACCTTGAATCTCCATACCTAAGAGTTATCCTGGATAGAAGCAAACAGGAAGGAAAGGAGGGGAGAAACGTATATCCGGTCTGGTAGAGTCAAGCATGGCTACCAGAATGAAGGGGCGTTCTCCTGGATCTGGGGACAAAGTTGCTCTTGGTGTCCTCTGAAAGTTTCCTGTTGCGGTTGATATGTAGAAAGGGAAGTTATCTTGAAGTGGGGGAGAAAAGGGCTTGAGGTGGGATAGGTGACTCCAGTGAGAGAGGCCCTCAAGCTCAGCAGCTGTGGGGGTCACACACATTACCTTGAAGGGGTCCTGCCATTTAGGGGGAAGAGAGGAGGGACAATGTTGATTGGGGATGAACCATTGGTGTGTGGCCAGGGTTGACAGTGGTCAGTGAAGTTCCATAGGAGGAAGTGGAGATGACAGAGTAGGGAGTGAGTCAGGGAGAGTCCAGGTGATACCTAACACATTTGACTGTGGGCATGTGGGTAAAGTCAAGGTGCCAGTCAGTCCTGGGGAGACAGTCTCTAGCCTGGTGAGTAGGAAAAGGAGGAGGAGCTATGATATCTGGAGCTGGGGATTTGGGGACGGACAACTGACAGATTTAACAAGAGGTAGTAAGTAATATCCCTTAAGAAACGCAAATGCAGGTGCTAAAGAGATGGCCCAGCAGTTTGGAGCACTGGCTGCTCTTCCAAAGGACCCGAGTTCAATTCCCAGCACCCACATGGCAGCTCACAAACTGTAACTCCAGTTCCAGGGGGGTGGTCCAACACCCTCACATAGACAGACATGCAGGCAAGAACACGAATGAAATAAATAAACAAGTAAAGAAATAAGAAATGCAACTCCTCAAGGGTAGGCAGCAGGTGGGTTTTAACAAAGTGAAACAAGGCTTGACTATTAGGAGAAAAGATGTGTTGTAGATAGGACAGAATTTGACCAGTGCCAGGGCTGACAGAGGGGCCCTCCCCTGGGACTGCATCTGGTAAGGTAGCTCTCCCTCAGAGTTTTGAGTATGCTCAGTCACCTCTCAGTGGAGACAACACAGACACTGCGAGTTGGAAGCAATTGGGGTGCTAGATGAAGCCAGTCGTGGTGCTCTTGGGGGCCCTTGTGCAGGAAGATGAAGTTGGGAGGTCTCTGGGGGGATCTAACATCAACTTGTGACTGCATCGCTCTGATACGTACAGCAACTGGAAATGCACAGGCCTCGGTGACCTACAGCTCTCCCTTGGCCCTCAAGGACTGCATTCTAACACACATCACCTTGGTGGTCATTGTCATCATGTAGTCATCATGGGTGAACACATGGCACATGCCAGACACGCTTCTAAATGCTTCCGTTGTCCAACTGCATCATGGTCATCTTCATGCACAGGAGAAACTGAGGTTCAGGGAGGACCCTCATCCTTTTTTTTTTTTTAATTAAAGATGTATTTATTTATTTATTTAATTTATTATAGTGTTCTCCCTGCATGTACACCTGCAGGCCAGAGGAGGGCACCAGATCTCATTATAGATGGTTGTGAGCCACCATGTGGTTGCTGGGAATTGAACTCAGGACCTTTGGAAGAGCAGCCAGTGCTTTTAACCTCTGAGCCATCTCTCCAGCCCCTCATTGTCCTTTTTAAAACGACACAGCTTAGTGGGGACCCCAGGCTGCCTGTGCCCAATGTCCCAAGCAGTATCTCAGCCCCTGGTTGCCTGCGCATGCTCACACCTGATGACCCCTGTGTGTAGATGAGTCTTAATGCACCCTTCTCTATGCTCTCTGCCTCCACATTTACAGTAGGGGGCGGTCAGCGGGCCTTCAGCAACAGGACTAAGGTCCACTGAGAGCTGCCCACAGGCCCTAGGCCTCGTTCTAGGAGGTGCAGTGGTAAAGTGGCAAGCACTGCCACTTCGTGGGGCTGACAGTGCCGTCGGGGAAGCAAGACAAGAAGGCTGGAGCTGGCGAAACAGCCCGTGGTTAAGAGCACACACTAATGTTGCAGAGGACCTGAGCTCTGTCCCCAGCATTACATCAGGCAGCTCCCGTCTGCCTTAACTCCAGCTCCAAGGGGATCTGACCCGCGTCTTACTTCCACCGACGCCTGCACTCAACGTGCACAAACCTAGACAGACAGACAGACAGACAGACAGACAGATGGACAGAAGGACAGACGCCGCCTGAGTAAAACAAGTGTTTAAGAAAAAAGAAAAAGAAGCCAACAAGGTAGTATATAACTTAGAGTTGTGATGGTAATACAGTTTTAGAGAAGAGATAAGGCTGAATTGAGAGGGCGTTTGAGTGTGCCCTACACGGGTAGAGCTCAGGGTCGGTCCTCTTGGAGGCAGCAGGGTAGGAGGCTGCGTTCTGTTGAAACTGAAGAAGCATGCGCCAGGGGACAAGGCCGCCGGGAAGAGCAGGAGCCTAGACTGTGGGTGCTCAATAGGTCGTGAGTGCTAAGTCAGCTCAGAGAGAAAAACTCTCCTCCTGCCAGATGGAACGTGCTATAGTCTGGATTTTTCTATGCCCCCACAATGCCTATGGGCCTGAAAGATCTGACGTCAGCCCATGGCACTGTTGGGAAGTGGCACCAGATATGGGGGGTAGAGCCTTGTGGAGGGAAATTAAGATGTTGGGGCATGCCCTACAATTAGGGTGTTGGGGCCTCTACTTCTGTCTTTCCTCACTTCCTGGCTGACATGAGGAGGACAGCTTAGCTCCACCACTTGCTCCGACAGTGCGCAGCACTCACTGTGTTCCGGGCACCTTAAGTGCTCTGCTGTAGTCTCTCAGACCTCCGAACCGCTCAAGGTCACGGGGACCATGCCAATCCAAACTTTACAGCTACATGGAGGCCCCAAAGGGGTGGTTTTCTCTCCAGAGGCCACAGAACGATAGCAAAGGATGAAGCTAGAACTTTAACCCTTCCAGAGCCCTCATTCAAGGTAATATCTGACTGTAGAAGGGTTTGCATGTCAGTAACATTATGTAATGTAACTCCTGGGCCTTAAGCGACCTTGTCTTCTGTCTCCAGCAGGTGGCGCCAGAGCACGGGAACAGCTGTGCGCCTGACCCACCTAAGCTTGAAGTTCGGCTGAAAGGGAACTGGCGCCAACTTTAGATCCATGTTCTTTCCTTCCCTGGATCCAAATAGAGCGCGCCCATAGGAAGCGAGATCCTAGATCAGCATGGCCTACCAAAAATGAACTCCTCCCGGTGAGTCACAAAACGGTGAAGCGTACGTTGCTCTGTGCCTTGGAATGAATCTGTATTTCGGAGTGGAGGGGATCCAAGTCCCCCAAGGATTAGATGGCCTGGAAAAGACTGGCTCAAAGAGCAGTCTACAAATTAAAACAGGCCAAAAAAATCTATGTTGGATCATAAAACTAAGAGTGGTAGAGGCAGGATCTCACCCAGCCTTAGTTAACCCCGAGGAGTAAACAGTCTTTTCCGAAAGGCACGGTCCTGTAGCGACTGAAGCCCTGTGCAGGTGTTGTGCACAGGTGGAGCTGAGGGAGATTTCCCACAAGGACGTGATGCCATGGTTGGAGTCTCAGGGGT
This sequence comes from Acomys russatus, assembly GCF_903995435.1. Classification (NCBI taxonomy): domain Eukaryota; kingdom Metazoa; phylum Chordata; class Mammalia; order Rodentia; family Muridae; genus Acomys; species Acomys russatus. The sequence goes on along the minus strand of NC_067142.1, from coordinate 76,546,299 downwards.
TTTGTTGGTTGGTTTTTAATTGTTCGAGACTGAGTCTCACTACTTACTCAGGTCAGCCTCGAACTCAGGATCACAGGCCTGACCAAGGTCAGCTCAGACACCACAAGGTCAGATGTTTCCTCTCTTGCGCGCCCCCACCACGATGCTCTGCCCTACCGCAGGCCCAAAGACAGGGATGGCTGAAACCTCTGGGATAATCCGTATAAACAGACTGTTCTACCTTACAAGCTGATTTGTTTTAGGTATTGTGTCTCAGTACACCTGGCTGAAATAACCATCTTGGTATCTAATGCAATCTTTTCTATTTTAGTGACAACTCTTTCAGCTAGTAAATGGAATTTTAAAAGTTCCACGGCTGATACCAAAGCTAATACTGTCAATGTTGAAATCCCAGCCAGCTCTGCCATGTGGGAGCCTAGGACTTTATTTAATTGATTAATTCTATTTACTTATTCATTTAATCCCTCCATGGTCCACATTCCTCATACTGTAAAATAATGCTGACTGTGATGATGATAGTGGTGGTGATGACAGCAGCAACAGTGGCTGCCTCATGGCACGGTCAGAGGACTGGTTCACATGCTGAAGCTCCGAGTAACAGAGCCTGGCACACCACGGTGCCACCTCTGGGCTTATAACTAAATTAATCCTCGAACAATCTGCTCTTAGAGGGTAGAGACTGGGTTTGCCCATCCAGCCATTTGTCTTGGTGTGTTTCTAAATCCTGTGCTGTTCTCCGGCTCCTCTTCCCTCTCCATGAAAGCATTTGCCCCGAGTTCCTGGTCTGTCCCCAGGGTCTGCCCCACTGTCCAGGTAGTAAACATTCTGCCATGTTTGTGACCCATGACTCGTTTTTCTAAGCCATGACGGTGCATCTTGGAAAGAGACGGTGCATCTGAGAGATGTTCTACAGGGGACCATTTGGGCTTTGATGCTGACTGCATCCATGGGTGAGAAAGGAAAACAAGAAGAGAAATGAGGAAGCACGTGGCAAGGGACGTGGCAGCTAGAGAGGGCACATGTGGGGTGACACACAGGCCACTGTGCACAGTGCCCTAGTGCACCAGCTTGGAGGGCTAGGCTGACTGACCATCTGGAGAAGCCCTTGTACATTTACCTGGTAATTGGGCTGAGAGGCTCCAGTTGGGACTGTGGGCAAGAACGGCTTCTACATATCCCTGAGTTTCCTCACTCACTGCATGGCAGTTGCTGGCTTCTTCTGGGACGGCTCAGGGCCTTAGCATAAAAGTAGCCGGGCATGGTGGTTCACGCCTTTAATCCCAGCACTTGGAAGGCAGAGGCAAGTGGATCGCTGTGGGTTCAAGGCCAGCCTGGTCTACAGAGTGAGTCCAGGACAGCCAAGACTACACAAAGAAACCCTGTCTTGAAAAACAAAACAAAACAAAACAAAAAAAGTGACTAAATCCTTGAGGCTTCGGGTCTTCTGCCTGAGCAGTGGAAGCCATCAGAGTCTTTCCCAGATACATAAGAGAGGACCCAGAGTTCCTGGCACTGGGGATGAAGGCAAAGAAATTGCCCCACTGTGTTCTAAAAGCCCTCCCCCACGCCACAGTCATGTCTCCCCTAGAGTCTCTCTGGCCAAGCTAGCCCTACTGTGTATGCCCATCCTCCCTATCCCAGTGGGGTTTCTACAAGACACACAAGGCAGATGCGTCCCCTGTGCCACCCCTCCAGGATTCCTCCCTGGAACTGCACCCTCCTCCCTTCCCTGTCACCACCCTTATTTTTCTAGAGCATAGCCCACCACCCTTTGGGGACTCACACTTCTGAGCTTCCTCATAAAACGGCCCTCTTCCCCAAATGCCAGGACATGGATCCTGTTTCTGTTAGGGCTCAGCCCAGCTGCCCTCTAGATTCTCCTACACCTGGTATTCTCTCTCCATCCTCCTGTCTTGTGCTATCTGAAGTTGTGCATGCTCACGTATCGTCCCTGGGGAAGAATTCTCACCATCCCCGTATCCATGGTGCCTGCATGCCTTGGTAGTCCATAAATGAATTCACGAACAATGGCTTCCACATGTAAGGTAATTTAGTTCAGAAAGACATTCAGCCTTCCCCACTTCAGAGTGGGAAGCGGGCAAAGGAATAGTAGACAGTTGTCCTTAGTTTTCCAGTCTGCCTCTGCCACTAAGCAGCTGGTGAATTTTCAGAAAATTCATTTCCCAGAGACTTTTTTTTTCCCTTGAGCCCAGTGTCTCACAGCTCCCTGCTTTAGGTAGTACAGAAAAGGAAGAAATCAGTTTGTGTCTTGGGTTGGTAGGGTTGCTCTGGGAATCCTATCTAGCATGAGGTTGGACTACAGTACCCGCCATGTCCACCAGGTGACGCTATAAGAGTGCTTTGAGTGCGACCTGAGCCCCAGTCTGCAACTACGTGCCCTGAAGGCACAGCTCAGCTGGAGCAGCCAACAACTGTAGCTGGGCCCATAGGCGGCTGCCACATCAGAGCACTTCCTGCCTGTCTTTCAAATAAAGGAGAGTGGCTAAGGGATGGTCACTGTGTTTGGCCAGCAGGAACGTAGAAGGCTCCTTCCTGTAAGGTTCGCTTCCTGAGTGGAGCTGAGGGGGGAGCTCTCATGAGCCCTTCCAAACCCAGTCTCCTGGTGAGGGCAGGCACTTCAGGGAAGTTAAGACAGGCTTGAGGAGTCATGGCTGAGTCCTGATCTTTTCTGACTCCAAAGTAGCTTTACAGACCCTGATCTACCACTTCTAAGTGGGCCAAGGATTGGGTCCAGTATTTATACTGTCTTTCAGCATAGGTACTGCCATGAGCCCAGCTCACATCTCTCCCTCACTCGAGCTCAGTGGCTCCTGTGCTCCCTGAGACTCTAGGGCACTGCATGGCTTGGGGTACATGGATGCCTGTCCTGCACTTTCCAGGTAGGCTGTGGGATCAGTTTAGCCAAGCCCATGGTCTCACTGACCAACCTGGAATTCAACTTGAAAAAGGCAATACTGCCTAGGCCAGCTCTTTCCCAGCTTGGGCAAGATCTACCTCAGACAGACTCAAGGCAGTTCGTGCTCCCTCAGAGCTTGTGTGTCTCTGCAAAGTCGGTTTCTCTTGGGAATGAGATGCGTGGATCACTGGCCACCTGAGAGGCGGGTGGGCAGGTAGGGCAGCAGCAAGCCCACAAATGTCCTTGAGCCCCCAGAGTACATACAGCTGCATAGACATTGGCAAGCGACCTGACATGGCCCTAGAAATAGAGCTACACAGGGATGCTATCAGCAGGTCCAGCAGAAATATGAGCCCGGACCCCTCTGCCCCACCCCCGCCCTCAGAACTGTGGGCATGGGCATAGATGTTTTGGACACATAAGAGCCACAAATGGCAGGTGTGGCCAGTCTGCCACAAAAAGGGACATTTACAAGCAAAAACATAAACCACTTCTCACAGCCCTGGCGCCACGCGATTTCTTGGGACCCTCACACTGAGCCTGTCCACACACCAACCAGACAGTGCCTTCTACCCACAACATACATCAAAGTAGAGCAAGGGCTACATTCAGCCCAAGGATGCAAAGCTCTTTGAAGACACCCCAACACTGGAACTGGGCAGCAGACTCTGCTGGAGGAGGTTGGGATACCCTCAGACACATTGTCCCCTTCAGTTTTAGGGCAGAAGTAGAGCCCGTTGCACCATGGGAAGTGGGAGCTGATGGCTCCAAGAAGCAACTTGCATGCATTTGCATGACCAGTCTTCCTTTGTGCTTGGCTGGCTGAGTGTGGAGTGCTTCAGCCATGAATTGAGGTGCTATCGGACCATGGTGGCAGGCTCACACATCTGCAGCCAGTGCTGCCCTCTGTCCTCCTTGACTAGCAGTGAGGCCACCACAGCTGCTTTGGGGGAGAATCCAACCCTCCCAGGCATGAGAGAGGGGGCCGGTCATTTGTCTTTTGATCCCTCTTCCCACCATCCTTTATTTTCCAAATCCTGACTCCAGCATGAACAAGTACACACACACACACACACACACACTTGATATGACTTTACAAATCCAGCTCCCCAAAACCTAGTGGGAAGAGAATGACAATTCATAGTCTGTACAAAATAGGGATGAACAGGATGCGACCACAAATCCAAGCAGGAGACATTACAATCACATTCTAAAAAAAATTTTTTAAAGCTGGGCGTGGTTACACACGCCTTTAATCACAGCATTCGGGAGGCAGAGGCAGGCAGATCACTGTGAGTTCGAGGCCAGCCTGGTCTACAAAGTGAGCCTAGGACAGCCAAGGCTACACAGAGAAACCCTGTCTCAAAAAAACCAAAAAAAAAAAAAAAAAAGACTTTTAAAAATGTCTATCAGTTTGGTATTTTGTTTGGGGTTTTTGCCTGTGTGTGTAAGTACATTGCATGCCTGCCTGCTGTTCTCAGAGATTGAGTCCCCTGGATCTGGAGTTATGGTTGTGAGCCGCCATACCATGTGGGTGCTAGGAACTGAACCCAGATCCTCTGAAAGAGTAGCAAGTGTTCTTATTATTTTTGTTGTTGTTCTTATTTCTGAGACAGGGTTTCTCTGTGTAGCCTTGGCTATCCTGGACTCACTTTGTAGACCAGGCTGGCCTTGAACTCACAGTGATCCACCTGCCTCTACCTCCCGATTGCTGGGATTAAAGGCGTGCGCCACCACACTGAGCTAAAACAAGGGTTCTTAACCATTCACTGAGCCTTCTCTCCAGCCCCACAATTTTTTTAAAGATTGCATTTTAAATTATGTGTGTGTATATGTGTGTGTTTGTGTGTATGTGCATATGGGTGCAGATGCCCACGGAGGTCAGAAGAGGGCACTGGAGCCCCTGAAGCTGGAGGTTAAGCTAATAGTGAGCCGCCCTCCGTGGGTGCTGGGAGCCACACCCGGGTCCTCTTCAAGGCCACTACACCTGCTTTGCCCCTGAGCCTACTCCAGCAGTCAGTTTCTTGGATATGGTGCTAACTAGCAACAACTCAGCTCAGAGGCCTGTCCACTGACCCCCTCACAGGCGTGAGGCTGCTGTGGGGATGAGTTTGTTTAATCACCCCAAAAGCTTACCAAACAGTTCCCAATTCAAAAGGAGGAAACTGGAGTCTTGAGAGTTAACCCGCCCAAGGTCTGGCTGTGCTGAGAAGCTGAACACAGGGTCACAGGTCTCCCAGGCCATTCCTAGCCCCTTGCCGAGCTGAGGAACGGGGGGGGGGGGGGGGGGAATGTTTCTAGGCTGCAGGAAGGACAAGAGGATGGCAGGACATGATGACCATAGGTGGCCAGCAGTGTGCTCTGGCTCCGGCTCTGTGGGGAGGACAGTGGCTAAGGCCAAGCCTGAGGGCAAGGACAGGAGACTGGCACACACCCTCCTCCAGGTCTGTGTTCTATCACCTAACCCAGGGCAACCCAGTCACACATTCTCAATTCCCAAACCACTGAGAGAGTTCCCAATTCCTCTGGACACAGACAGCCCTGTGTGGCATTCTGAGCCCAGGTGGCTTCAGTCTGCTACCACATGGGGCTAGCAAGAGCATTCTTTCTCCATCTGCCAGTTTTTCAAGTCATCGTATATTTTGGCTTTATTGTTATGGATGGTTCTCTCTGACCCATTAGTTTTTAAAGAGCAAAATTTAAAAGAATACATGCACTTTGTAGTCTCTAGTAAGTGGCACTAATAACACACCCAGAGGACATTTGTGTGCAAACCGGCGACAGGCTGCACAGGCTGGTGGGTGGAATCTTTGGGTTCATTTCCTCTATCCTCGTGAGACTGTGGACTGAACACAAGTGCGTCCATCTTCCCCTCAGTGATGACACTTGCCATCCTTTACAGAGTCCATCTGGAGGCACTTAAGTGTCATTAATCTTCTGGGCAACATGGCTGTTGCTCCTAGGTGCTGCTGGTTAACAGATGGGGGACTCCCCAGCTGAATGGAGAGAGGGGAGGGACTGCCAAGTTCCCTGTTATCCCATACCAGGGCTGGGATGCCGGGCAATCCCAAGAGGCAGTGGGCTTCCCAGCTTCTGTATGGCAACTCCTGAGGCTGCGGCCTTGCTGAGAGTTGAGGAGGGTGTATCCAAGGTGCCCTGGGAGCCCCAAGACCTTGGTTCTAGTTCCTGGTATTTCTAGTCACTGGTGACCTACAGAATGTCCTAAACCTACTGTTGTTGGAAGGGCCTGGCGCTCTGTATCTATGGCCCTAAAAAGCCCTTTCCGACTACAGAGACTGGACATGGCTCCACTCAGCCAACAGATGCTGCCTACTGCTCACCTCCACAATCTCTTCTCCTAGCCCCCAACCCCGAAAGGGCCACATGGGTCAAGGCCATGCGCATCTCTCAGGCTACACTGTGGGAGCCCTCCCTCCCATACAGACACCTCACAGATGGCTCCCCCGACTCACAAGTCATCGCCCTAATGCTCCAGGCTCCCACTGCTGCCCTGGTTTGGGTTCTTCAGAGGCCTCAGCTGCCACTGAGTGACGTGATCTTGTTCTATCCCCCTATAAAATCAGGGCCACACTGAACCCTTTATCTTGGTTTTCCTAATCCCTAGTGTCATGTCTACTGCATAGTAGGTGCTCAAGAAATACCTATGAAGGGCAGGACTGGCAAAGTGACTGGCAAAGGGAGAGAGCTCTCCTCCTGGGCAGAAGGGAAAGTCCATCAGAGAAGATACCCTACCACCACCAATCGGGGGTACCCGCCCCCTCCTCCTGACGTGCAGCCAGCCTCTGTGGAGGCTGAAGCACACTCCCCTGTCAGTGTGAGAGATCTGGCAGAAATGTGCTACGAGTCACCTGGGTCACAATGCCACCTTGGCCTTGAGGCAGGAGGCTTGAGGGTTAGAGTCTGGAGCCAGTCGGTCTGAATCTGTATCCTTGCAAGGCTGCAGATCTCAGGCTCAAAGTCCGTATCTGTGACTAGGTGCCGACAGTGTCTGCCCCTCCTCACACTGGGACTCAAGAAGCTCACTCCCAGTTGTATGTACAAGTTGAGCCTGGCTCACATATCCCACAGGAGTCAATGAGGTGTGACAGGGCAATTCCCAGGGAAGGGACACTCTCAGAATGGATGGGACAATGACCTGCAGCCTGGTTTCTTCCTAGAGCTGCCCAGGGAACTATCCCATTCCTCTCAATTTCCACCACCAGCAGCAGCGCCAGGCATAGGCTGACAGAGCCTTAGGGGGTGGAGCCTAGTACAGCGTGGATTTTAGGGTTCCAGGGTTCTTTACTCAATCTGCCATCACAGCTGGTTGCCAGCTTTCATTTGCCAGGCTGTCAAAGGGTAACTGGTCAGTTACTTAGTGACAGATCTTGACTGGTTATTAACGGGGTGCCATCTAAGTATATATTAACTGTGAGTTCCAGAGGCAGACAGTCTAGAAAGGGAGAGGTGGGGGGCTGGAAGGACACAGTCCAGCACGGCCCTCAAATCCTGCTGTTCTAAGTGGGGCATCTCAGCCATTGGCTTTTCTTGTTAAAGCCTCTGTCCTCTAATTATGACACTGCAGAAAATGGTGTCTGCTATTGGGGTTGTTGAAATATAGCATGGGGACACATCATCAGCCTGACACTCTGTAAGTGCTTGCTGGAGGACATGCACGCATGCATGCACAACCGCACACCAGCCTTCCCCCATTCTGCAACTGACTTTGCTAGCACCCCAGGAGTGGTCTCCTTGGGGGACTGGAGGGGCTGGGTTTAAATGTCCAACCCAAGCCAAGATAAGGCCTCCCTGAGCCACAGTTTCCTCATCTGCAAATAAGAGTGCTGAATTAGGCCTTGGTGGGTTCACCTCAAGCAGATAAAACATACTTTTTGTGGGTTTTTTTTTTTTTAAAGACAGGGTTTCTCTGTGTAGCCTTGGCTGTCCTGGACTCGCTTTGTAGACCAGGCTGGCCTTGAATTCACAGAGATCCTCCTGCCTCTGCCTCCTAGGTGTTGGAAGTACAGGTGTGCACCACCATGCATACTTTAAAAAAATTAACGTTTATTTATTGGCCTGTGTGTGTGTGTGTGTGTGTGTGTGTGTGTGTGTGCGCGCGCGCGCGCATGCACGTGCATGTGTGCACTTGGCTCTTTTTTCCCGCCACATTGACTCTGCCCACTGCACTAGAACATCAGGCTTCTCCTCTGCGTGCCGAGCCCTCCCTCTCACCAGCCCCCGAGGGCCCTCTTCTAAGTGCTACAAGTCAGTAAGACCCTGGCTGCTGGTCACATACACCTCTTCACTAGGGCAACATTACAGAGTACTGAGTACAGGCCAGGCCCTGAGGACACAGCAGGATGAAGAAGACATGCCTGCCTTCAGGAAACAATGCTGTGGAAGCATGGTAGGAATGGGTGACCAGGAACAGACCACAAACTAGTGTAATGTGACCCGACTATAGGGGAACCAAGGTGTAGGAAGCTGCTCTGTGCCCTTCCCAACTCCCATCAATGACAGTGCTTCTACTGTCACCATGTAAGGAGCTGCTGCGTGCCAGGTGATGCCAGAATTAGTCTCTGGGGGAGGAAATGGCACCTCAGCAAGTGACTTGTCCAAGGCCACAGTCACTAGCTCTTGAGATGGGACTCAGGTTCATCCCATTCATTCATCCCCCACACATGGTGCAGGGGTTGGAGCATGAGAGACACCGTCCAGGGGCCCCATGAGCCTGAGTCACTGAGTCAGCCCAACATTTGCCTCTGTCTGAGGTTGTCTTGGTGACATCACGGATGCTTGAGTCTGAAAGAGAATTCCTCCAAGGTGATGTGCTCAACACTATCACTCTTGACGTGAGAAATCATCATGCTAACTTAAGAACACACAGAGTTGGGGCTGGGAAACAGCTCAGTGGTAAAGCACTTACCATGAGAGCATAAGGAGTGTGAATCCATAGCACCCACATGCATGCTGGGAAATGCAGCCCTACAGCACCCACATGCATGCTGGGGAACAGCAGCCCTACAGCACCCACATGCATGCTGGGAAATGCAGTCCTATAGCACCCACATGCATGCTGGGAAATGCAGTCCTATAGCACCCACATGCATGCTGGGGAACAGCAGCCCTACAGCACCCACATGCATGCTGGGGAATGGCAGCCCTATAGCACCCACATGCATGCTGGGGAACAGCAGCCCTACAGCACCCACATGCATGCTGGGGAACAGCAGCCCTACAGCACCCACATGCATGCTGGGGAACAGCAGCCCTACAGCACCCACATGCATGCTGGGGAACAGCAGCCCTATAGCACCCACATGCATGCTGGGGAACAGCAGCCCTACAGCACCCACATGCATGCTGGGGAATGGCAGCCTTCTTCTGGAAGTGACTCCCTCAATACATACTTTGACAATAATGTTGGGAGACATGCAAGCTCTGTGCCTTCCATTCATATTTTTTTCTACTCTTTACAACCACCATAGTAAAGTGTGAACTGTTCTCACTCCATTTTCCAGTGGAGGAACTGGAATACATCTAATTCACCTGAGGTCACACCTAAACATAAACAAAACAGATTTCTACAACCAGCTCCTCCATCCAATTGTTCTTTTTCTCCAGTATTTAGCCTGATAAGGGTCTAGCCTAGGGTGTCAGGACTTCTCCTAGGGTTATTTTCTTGTATTTGATACTCTGTATTGTGAGCTGGTGCCCAGGGTGGGCTGAGAGGCTTTCTTCCTGTCCTAAGGGTTAGGGAGACAGTGGCCTGGTCTTACTCACCCTTGATACTCACAAGAGTCAATCTGTGCAAAGACACATATGCCCACCAATCCCCAGGAGGCCTCAGCTCTTGGCCTCTGCTTCCTTCCACTGCTCAAGGAGACACACTGTCTACCACGCTCGCTGGGCCACTCCAGAGTACCTCTTCTTCCTGTGTGCCCTTTCCATGGGACTGTCTTCCTCAAATGCTCTCACCTTCCAAAACCCAGAGAAGCAGCCCTTCATGTCTAACTCTCCTGCTGCCTGGGTGACTTCCCAGGGACAGACAGGGTGCTCAGGAACTGTCAGAAGTGGGCGGTAAGTGGGCCTCAGGGAGCCAATGCTCAACTTTCTTGTAAACAAATATCTTACCATCTCAGACAAGACTTGAGTGTGTGTGTATTTTGGAATTTGAAGGAGGCATTGAAGTGAAGTCCCACAAGTTCCAAAGGACAAGTGTGAATCAAAACTTGAACATTTCTCTATAATAAGAAATATCCATGGTAGGCTGAGCATCCCCAAAGACATCAGCATCCTAATCCCTGGAACCTGTGACCACATCTTTATAGGCCAAGATGCACTTGGTGGATGTGATCAAGAGGCAAGAGTATCCTGGGGTTTTCCTGGGTTGGCACTAATGTACCACACAGGTCCTTCTAAGAAGACAAGGCTAAAGGAGATCAATGTGAAAACAGGTAGAAACAGGTGTCATTGCTGTGACACCATGAGCCTGCAATGACTCAAAGCTGAGAGAGAAGGCTCAGGGGGTAAAAGTGCTTGCCACCAAACCTGATGACCTGAGTTCAAACCCCATTATCCACACGATGGAAGGAGAGAATCAACTCCTGCAACTCCTGTCCATCTCCACGAGCAGATGTGGGATATGTACACTCACATGTACATAAATAAGAGAGAGCAAGAGAGGGAGGGGGAGAGAGAAAGAGGGAGGAAGGGAGGGAGAGAGAGAGAGACAGACAGACAGACAGAGGGAGGGGAGAGGGAGGGAGCGGAGAGGGAGAGGGGAGAAGGAGGGAAGGAGAAAGGGGAAGGCAGGCAGACAAATAGGAATAAAGCTAGCAAAGTTTCTCGAAGCCTTCAAGAAGACCAGCTGTGGCAACACCTTGGTTTTAGCCAATTAAGGCTCATTTCGAACATTGAAGAATTCAGCGTGTCATTTAAAATAACTTAATTTGTGGTAATGTGTTAAAACACAAATAGAAAACAAATCAATTTCTAGAAACACAGAACAGTATTCCTAGACCCCTCCCCCCAAAAAAACTAACAGAAATGGGAAAGGCATTTACAATGTATTCAACCAGCATATTCTAAACATGGAGCGCATTCTAATTTATTAATTTTAATACAGAGTTGCTATGTGCCAGGCACTGATATTAATTACTTAGTCCTCATAACTGAGGTAAATATCATTACTAATGCCATTTTACATCTGAGGAAACTGAGGCACTTAAATCCAACAGAAAATGCTAAAATTCTGCCATTCAAATGGACATTAACTCAAGTCTCCCAGAAAGCAAAGCTGGCGCAGAAAAATGTGAGGCTCACCAGCAGCACCAGGTGAAGGCGCAAGCATGGCAGTAGGCCTAATGCCTGCGAATAAGGGGAGAAAAGAAAGTAGGAGACAGAAGAGTTGCAGATAGTTCTCCAAGTAGGGCTGCTGGGACCAGCAGCATCCCCCTCACACTGGAAAACTGAGGGCAGGTGGTAGTCACTGCAGCGTCTCCGTTCTTTCCTGCCAGAATCCCCTTACTGAGGTGTAACTGGCATCCACCCCCTGAAGACACCTCCACCCCCTACCCTGTTTATAGACTAGGCTGGCCTCAAACTCACAGAGAACCACCTGCTTTTGCCTCCCCGAGTGCTGGGATTACAGGCATATGAAGATATTTTGTATGTAAAAATTCATTCTTTCGCTCTTTCTTCCTTCCTTTCTTTTCTTTCTTTGATTTCAAAAAGAGGCGAAGTAATCAAGGTTGGCCTTGAACTCTCAATCCTCCTGCTTCAGTTTCCTCAGTGATCATTTTATTTTTATTACTTTTTATATTAGCTTACATATATAAATATTCCAGATTCCTGCCTTGCTTGAGTTCCTGCCCTGTAGTTTGATCAAATATGTCACAAAACAGATTGCTAAAGTATATTCATACAAGTTAATTCCAACATCCAAACATGCTGATGACACATGAACACTCAGAGGCACCGTGCCACACCACTCAGCAGACATGGCCGCTGAAGTTATATTATGGGCTAGAAGGACTCAGCCATCCCTTCCTTCCATGTTATTGCTACAGGGTCATGGAAAAAAAAAATAGACCGCACATTCCCTTTTCCCATTTCTTCTGGGGAGAAAACTTGAAACTAAAAAAGTAGTGTTTGATTGTATTTCCCTAAATCAAGAAAACAAACTCACCATCAACAAATAGCTTAGAGACTCATGCAATAAAAAGATTAGAAAAATAACTAACAGAAGCACTCACTTTCAGTACCTCTAGACTCATCTCAGATGAAATGAGTAACGCATACCCTAGTCAAGAAAGCCATACTCAGGTGTGGTGATGCTCTCTTCAGCCCCAATGCTTGAGAGGCAGAGGCAGGTGGATGTTTGTAAGTCTAAGGCCAGCCTGGCCTCCATAGAAAGTTCTCAGACAGCCATGACTAGTGAGACCATAGACAAAGAAGGAAAGGAAAGGAGCCTATACAGGAAATCCAGAACCTCAACAAAAACAGTATGTTTATATTTTATTTACTGACCGTTCTAAAACAGGGTAAAATTCTTATAACTAATAAAAATTTCAAGTTAAAATGTTATTCAAAAATATGTTAATACAGTACTTTAACTTCACTCGAGCAGAAAACATGGAATATTACATTTAGATGGTAAAATCAGATTATAAATACAAGCTAAATATAAACAGCAGACTTCTGGTTCATTAGAAACCTAACAGTTCTGAGAGGCGCGCTCCACTTCATACTTTAGTTCAGTCTGAGTCATCCTTAGCCCTTCTAGTAACTACAGGTGGGGACAACTCGAAACAAGTTCTGCCCGTGGTGGTCTCAGCCCACCACAGTGGTCACTGCCCTGCTGTGGGGTCACAGAACTGCGTCTGGCTCTAGCTCACTGGAAGCCAGACTTAAAGTCAGCCACACTCAGCAAGCCGACACTTCAAGTTCCTTCCATTCAAACACCCAGTTTGAAGCTGGCCAGAAAGGTAAAGCAGAGCTGCCGGCACAACACTGGATTGGGCGCGGCACAGAGCAGGTGATCCCAGTTACCACGTGTTTAGTATAAATGACACACACATTATGCTCTGAAGGAAACATCCAATGCAGCAAAAGGTTACATTTTATTTTCGCTTAAACAAACACAATCTAGAAGGAACTAACTTTTCTTGTTAATTCCTCCACAAATTACTGATGAGTTTACCAGAAAAATAATTACATATTTGCCTGACAGCAAATGATCTGCAAAAAGTGTCTAAGGTACTTCTTATTCCATTTCCAAAAATAAAGGTTTCCTAACTAAAAACACTGACATTCCTACTCTAAAGCAAACCTTAGAACACAGGCTGGTCGCTCAGCTTTTGACGGCTCAGTTACATAAATATTTTCTTCCCAACACTTTCTCAGTTTCAAAAGCTATTTACTTCCCAAGAACATAACAAACAGTCTCCATTTCAAACCAGTCACTCTGTTTCCATGGCGACACTGCGGGATTCCTTGGCCACCATAAGTCGCATTAGTTGACTGTGGAATTTCTCAATCTTCTTTACATCTTGAGCTTGGTCTGTTCTGTACATCAAACACTGTCAGAAATGTAAAGATGCATAAACTAAGCAAAACAAGATACTAATAATGAAGGAAGCAAGTGAGTGGCCCAGTGGCAGGGGGTCTTGGCCGCCTGTATTCTGGTCTATTCTCTGGTGTCATACTGAGCACCCAGCAATTATTGCTTTTCCTATCTTTTTGTTTTGTTTTGTTCTTAGACAGGGTTTCTCTGTGTAGCCTTGGCTATCCTAGACTCACTTTGTAGACCAGGCTGGCCTTGAACTCACATCAATCCACCTGCCTCTGCCTCCCTGAGTGCTAGAATTACAGGCATGTGCCAGGCTGTGCTTTCCCTATTTGTAAATGCCACTGCTGCAGATGAAAGGTAAAGAAACTCTTCTAGAAAACTCTCAAACATGGCAAGTTAAATCCTGCTGGCTACAACCACCTGTAGCTCCAGTTCCAGGGGAACTGACATCCTCGTCTGGACTGATAAGACACCAGGCACGCATGCGGCCCACAGGCATGCATGCAGCTCACAGGCATGCATGCAGCAAAACACCCAAACACCTAAATTAATGTTTCAAAAGTTCCGCTCATTCTCCGCTACACAGCAGGGTGAGCTCAGCATAGGTTACACAATGTACATGTCCTACTTGGGAGGACAGTCCCTTAACTAATGCAGGAAACTGTTAGCAGAGACAGGGGATAACATGGAGAAGGACTGGGTTTTCTGTTTTGTTTTGGTTTTTCGAGACAGGGTTTCTCTGTGTAGCCTTGGCTGTCCTGAACTCACTTTGCAGACCAGGCTGGCCTCGAACTCACAGCGATCCACCTGCCTCTGCCTCCCGAGTGCTGGGATTAAAGGCGTGCACCACCACGCCCAGCATAGAAGGATTGTTTTTAAAGGAACTATAGAAAGTTTGCATGTTTAAAAATCATTCTGGCAGCTGGGCATGGTGGTGCATGCCTTTAATCCCAACACTGGGAGGCAGAGCAGGTGGATCACTGTGAATTCGAGGCAAAGACAGCCAAGGCTACACAGAGAAACCCTGTCTCAAAAAACAAAAACAAAAAATGAAATAATTCTGGCAGTGCTAGGAATGTGCTCAGAAGTAGAACATATGTGGGCAAGACCCTTGAATGGCAGGGAAGTGTAAGAAAGACAGAGACAGAGGGAGTGTGTGTGTGTGTGTAAGGTCACTGGCAGTGCACAGTGTGAAGTAAAAGCAAGGGTACCATTGGAAGACAATTCTTATAACCAAACAAGTAGTACGCTCCTAAGCTGCAGAACCAGTGAGGATGGAGAGGCAGCACAACAGGGAGGGGCCGAAGAGGTTCAAGCCAGCAAGTCTAAGTGCCTAGCCAAGTGTGTATATGGTAAGGGATCAAAATGCCCAAATAACCAACAGTAGGCATAACGAGAGAAAAAAAGGAGGAAATACCTCCCCAGGTTTCTGGCCAGGTGGGTGGAAGAGGAGAGGCCAGAAGAGCTGATATGCTCCACTCTGGAAAGGCTAACTCTGACCAGTGCATGACATATAGTTACCTGACTTCAGAGTTAGTCAGAGCCTCAGCAGAGACAGGGGCCAAAGATACAAATCTCAAGCAGGCACAAATACAGGAAGTACGAGACAACAGAATACTGGTAAAAAACAGTATTTATGGAGAAACATCTAATAATTAGCAAAGACAGGAACATAGAAAAGCAAAGCCAACATAAAATGAAACTACAAGGGCTAAAACTTCCCATCAGAAAATGGCCTTCACACTGCAAGTGGCGGAGACCAAATGGAGCATGAACTTGAGTTCACTGGGCTTCAGATCTCACCAGCATGGTGGAGCTCACACCAGGAGCAATACTCAAGGAGGGCTGCACAAAGAGACCAGCCAACAAAGGGGAAGGAGGAGGGAAGCGAGACAGAAACAGGTCCTGGCTTGGTTTTTCTTTTTCTTTCTTTCTTTCATTTTAAGATCTATTTATTTATTACGCATACAGTACTCTGCCTGCATGTACACCTGCGTGCCAGAAGAGGGCATCAGATCACATTATAGATGGCTGTGAGCCACCATGTGGTGGCTGAGAACTGAACTCAGGACCCTCTGGAAGAGCAGCCAGTACTCTTAACCTCAGAGCCATCTCCCCAGCCCCTCCTTTTTCAAATCAATCTTTTACAGAGCCAGGCATGGTGGCATATGCCTTTGATACTAGCACTCTGTGAGTTCAAGGCCAGTATGATCTACATAGTGAGTTCAGCACAGCCAGGACTACATAGAGAAACCATGTTTCAGAAACAAACAAACAAACAAACAGGAAACAAAAGCTACCTATCATTTACCTCTCACCATGAGAACGGAAACCTGCTCAAGTGTAGCCTCTGCTCTCTGGCCAGGCCAGAGCTGGCACACTGCCTTCAGGAGGCAGGTTAGTGATTCGCTGATCTACAACAACAGCTCTCAAATGGTGTTCTTCACTGTGGAATGCATGCATAATAAGCACCCTAGTAAGTCATCTGCATGAATTCTCCATCAATAATTTCAAACAACTGGTCAACTCACGCCCCCCCAATGCAACAAATAAAAATGCATACTTACAACTAAGTCATCTGTTACTTTGACACACAAATTCCCATCAACATGCCTGTATTTGAGCACCACACGTACCTGCAACAAAAAAATACTTATTTAAGAACAAAAAACAAACAAACAAACAAACAAAACAATGGCACTGTTCATAAGCAACTTAGTCAAGTGAGATGCAACGGAGGCTCTTCAGAGTAAGTGCCCCAGATACCTGAAAACACTTCCACTGTGTGCTCAACACTGAAGTGAGGCAAGGGGGGAAAGCCAGCCATTAGTTCAAGTCTCTTTGTTCTATTTATACTTTAAATAGGTGTGTGTGTGTATGATACGTTCTTGTCAGTAAAAGGGTGAAGGAAGCAGGTGGTGGTAAGTAGCAGAAATTGCCGAAGTCCATGTCCATCCCTGTGGAAACCACGCTGTGGGCAATCTACTGCACCTTCTCCCCTGTGCCCGCTCCTCCAGGAAGGCGGGTTCAGCCCACTCAGCACACACCACACACTCGTCCTTAAAGGAATTCCACTTGGAAGAAGTCTCAAAGCCAGAATCGCTCAGAACATGAGCACAGGACACTTTGTTGCTTGCTATTCTACAGTTAAGTCGCTATGGTATCATTTGGCTTTCAGCAAACCCTCCTCAACAACAGCCCAAACATCCAACTTCTATGAACACTTTCTTTCTTATACTGATAAGTCAGTAAACTCCTGAGTTATCAATAATTCCTGTTTAGGAAACTTTAAAGAACAAAACACTAGCAGGGCAGTGGTGGCACATACCTTTAATCCCAGCACCCAGGAGGCAGAAGCAATCAGACCCCCTCTCAGTTCAAGGCCTGTTCTATAAAGTGAGTTCCAGGACAGCCAGGGCTACACAGAGAAACCCCATCTCAGAAAACAAACAAACACAACCCCCAAAGAAACCCCCACAAAATACCTAGAATCACCAGTCTTTTCCTCTTCCCCTACAATTCCAAAAGCCCACAATCTTAAAGTGATTTCAGTGTGGCAATCTGTAGCTCTCCCTGAGGCACTCTGCACTGCTGAGGCTATAACTGCTACTGGCCCTTGAAGAGATTTGTCTCTGTGAGGGCAGAGGGGAAATTCACCCAAAATTGAGACTATAAAACAGTTGCTACAGGCAGGGCGGCGGTGGCACACACCTTTAATCCCAGCATTTGGGAGGCAGAGGCAGGTGGATCTCCGTGAGTTCGAGGCCAGCCAGGACAACAGAGCAAGTTCCAGAACAGCCAGAGCTGTTACACAGAGAAACTCTGCTTCAAAAAACCAAAAGAAAAAAAAAAAAGTTACTACATCTGTTTACAACTCCTGACCCATTCACTGAACTACTGTTATACATTTTAAAATTTTAGTTTCCAGAAACAAAGAGAAATCAAAACTTAAAAGATAAACTAAGCAAGACAACTGTTGACTGAAAAAATATCGTTTTCACAGGAAAGTTACAGGGCTAATGGGGCAGTAAGATCAGCATCCATTTTCAACCGAATCACAAAGACAAAGTCAAGGATTCTATTTAGTTAAGAACTTTGAATTCAGCCAACCAAAATAACCAGATACAAAACAGAATGAACTAAAAGTCCTACAAAGGGTGCTGGAGAGATGGCTCAGAGGTTAAGGGCACTGTCTGCTCTTCCAGAAGTCCTGCGTTCAATTCCCAGCAACCACATGGTGGCTCAAAACCATCTACAATGAGATCTGGTGCCCTCTTCTGGCCTGCAGGTGTACATGGAGGCAGGGTGTGTGTGTGTGCGCGTGCGTGCGTGCATGTGTTAATAAAGAAATAAATTGGCTTCTTATCAGGAAAACACCAAATGGCAGATGACCCTGGTGTAGCCAGAAGGCACGGAGGACCTAGGGGCCCAGGGCTCAGAGGCCAGGGCTTTCATGGAGGATTTGGCAGCAGCGTTAGTGGCTGAGGTTGCGTTTGAGACCAGGACAGTCATGAGGGTAAAGCCAAAGACAAGGGTGGGTCCCCATCACCAAGTCAAGAACATGAGATGTCCCTGGAGATCTACCTGTTCTCTGTCCCTGGAGGAGATCTACTTGTTCTCCCTGCCCAGTAAGAAATCTGAGATTGGGCTGGGCGTGGTGGCGCATGCCTTTAATCCCAGCACTTGGGAGACAGAGGCAGGTGCTTCCCTTTGAGTTCTAGGCCAGCCTGGTCTACAAAGTGAGACCAGGACAGCCAGGGATACATAAAGAGAAACTTTAAAAAAAAAAAAAAAGAAAGAAAGAAAAAGAGGAGGAGGAGGGGGAGGAGGCAGGAAGGAAAGAAGAAGAAGAAGAAGAAGAAGACGACGAAGAAGAAATCCGAGATTATCAAGTTTTTCCTGGGCGCATTCCTAGCATCCCTAAAGGATGAGGCTCTCAAGATCATGTCAGTGCAGAAGCAGACACGGGCTGCCCAGTGGACCAGGTTCAAGGCTTTTGTCGCTATTGGGGACTACCATGGTCACGTTGGTCTCAGTTTTACGTGCTCTAGGAGGTAGCCACTGCCATCTAAGAAGCCATCACCTTGGCGAAGTTTTCCATTGTCCCTGTGGCTCTGTCTTGGTGCGTCTCATCCCTGCCCCCAGAGGCACTGTTATTGTCTCTGCACCTGATGATGGCCAGTATTGATGACTGCTACACATCAACCAGGGGCTGCACTGCCACCCTGGGCAACTTTGACAAGGCCACACCTCCAAGACCTACGGCTACCTGACCCCCCAACTTCAGGAGAGAGCCTGTGCTCACCAAGTCTCATCAGGTTTCACTGACCATCTTGTGAAAACCCAGACCAGAAGATCCAGGCCCCAGCTGTGGCTACCACATAAGTCTGCTAAGACAAAAAAAAAAAAAAAAAAAAGCCCTAGAAAGTGCTAAAGGGAGAAAAATAATTTATACTGGAAAAAGGTCAAGAGCCACTTTTCTTAGAAGGTGGCTTTGAAGATATATGTTTTGTTTTCCTGTAGAGAAGGCTGGAGAAAGCATAAAGGAGCATTCTGAACAAAAAGCCAGTGTATTCTTCGGATCTAGACTGTGGCTTCACCAAGTCTAAAGCCTCAATGGTTAAGCCAAGACAGTGCGGCTGGGAGCTGGGACCCTACTCAGTTATATAGGGAGAACCGGTTTAAGCAGAGGACACTTCAGTGTTTGTTTTCAGAAAGATGTGGCACAAATGTGAAGTAGAGACTAAAAGGGAGACAGACCCAATTAACAGGCTCGTTTTCAATCCACCAGCAAAAAAAAAAAAAAAAAAAAAAAAAAAATCCACCTGCATTTCAGTTCAAGCCATGCAGATTAGAGTGGTAAAGGGTAAAAAGACAGGCATGCGTTCCAGACTAAGTGCGCTGGGGGGAGAAGGCAGAACCCTGGCGAACAGATCTCAGAGACCCAACAAGCTGTCTTCTTTAGCCCTACAGGATCAGAGAGGACTGGGGCTCGGGGCCAAGGCTTGTACCTAAGCTCGGTCTTTCACAGCAAGTCATTCAGGGACTTGAGAATGCTATCACATTGTCCAGTCCTCTCTAGTCAGGACGACAAGTGGGACAGACAGACAAGACACTGACTAACAGAAGCTATAAAGAAAAGTAGAAAGGTGAGATGGTCCCTGCCCTGTACATTCTAGACTATTCTGATCACCACAATTCTCTGTCACTTCTGTTTTTGTTTCCATGTTTCCTGCAACCACCACATTCTGAAAATGGCCATTCCACTTGTGTTGGTGTCCACGTGTGTTGGTGTACTCTTTATATCCTTTTACTAAATTAAAGACAAGCATACTGTTGCCAGTATCAGGCCCTTCTGGACAAAATCTTATACCACCTTGCAGCACACTGCTCAACTGAGGAAACAAACGGCAAAGCAGGAGAAAGGGAAATGAACAGATGGAGGTACCATAAGCCACGATTGTCACAAACTACACAATTTCAAAAACACCTCATTTATTTTGCCACTTATTATCATTTTGTAAACGAAGCTGATGAACTATTGCCAATTTTAATAGTAAAAGGATAATTAACTTTAAACGTCGGCTTAGAAGGGAGCCTGGGGTTATCTAGCTCAGGTGGCCTATGGTATGAGGGGCCGGGCTGTCTGTTAATTGAGGTGGGAAGACAACCAACTATGGGCTGAGCCCTGAACTGTGTGAGTGGAGACAGCTAGCTATGAACTAAGTGTGGCACGAGCAAGTATTGTGTTGTCGCTCTGCTTGTGACTACAGTTGTATCGGTGTCAAGTCCCTGTCCTGACTTCCCTCAGTAATGGACAGTCATGGAATGGGCAGCCAAGAAACCCTTTCCTCCCTCTTTGCTTCTTGTTGGGGTGTTTTGTCACAGCAACAGAAGGAAACTAGGACAAATGGCACCACCAGCAGCCTGTAGTCCAGGACTCAGCCTGCTGCAGAGGACCTTCAGTTCCCCGTTTTCCCCCTAGTGCATTTATTCCTCCTCCTCCTCTCCTTAAGACAGGGTCTCATTGTGTAGCCTAAGCTGACCTCAAATTCCCCATTCTCCTTTCTTCAGCCCCCTGAATGCTGGGATTATAGGTGTGCGCCACCGTTCCCTTCCAGCCACTGATGGTAATAGCAACGTATTGCAGTTGGACAATTTTTGGTCCGAGAATCCACATGGTAGGTAGCTCACAACCATCCCTAATTCCAGCCCCAGGGGATTAATGCCCTCTTCTGACCTCAGCAGGCACCGTACATGCACAGGTGTACCTACATACACTCGGGAAAAACATTGATACACATAAGATTTAATTTTTAAAAAGATGCTCCCTGTGGAGTGGAGAGATGATGGCTCAGCTGCTAAAGGCTAAGTTTACAACCAAAACTATAAATGATGCTTCTTGTAAAAAAACAAACAAACAAGCGTATTAAGTTGCCAGCAGCAATGTTTTGGTTTGGTTTGGGTTTTTTGAGAGGCAGAATTTCTCTGTGTAACCCTGGCTGTCCTGCACTCACTTTGTAGACCAGGCTGGCCTTGAACTCACAGTGATCCTGCCTGCCTCTGCCTCCTGAGTGCTGGGATTAAAGGCAGGCCTGTGCCACCACACCTAGCTAATGTAATTTTTTAAAAACTTATTATTGTGTGTGTGGTCAGAAGACTACATTGAGGAATCTATTAAATCTACCTTTTTGGGTTGTTTGTTTGTTTGTTTGTTTGTTGAGAGGGTTTCTCTGTGTGCAGCCCTGGATGTCTTGGAGCTTGCTCTGTACACCAGGCTGACCTGGAACTCACAGAAATCTGCCTGCCTCTGCATCCTGAGTGCTGGGATTAAAGGCGTGTGCCGCCATGACTGGCCATTCTCTCTCTCTCTCTTTATGTGAGTTGTGCATACTAAGCATCTCCCCAGACCCAATACCTATCTTTAAAAACAGTTCGTGTTGAATTTCAATCATTAGAGATGGAATACACTAAGCCCTGAGGCCAGGTTCTTGAGATGTTAAGTGCTCGTTTTCTTTTTTCCCAAAGGATATATTCAACATATGCATCTACCGCACCTTCAACAGCCCTTAAGGAATGGTGAAATTGACCTTTGAGTTTCTCACAGAACCTATTCTGAGTAGGTCAGTTGGGAATGGGTAGATTTGCTCTGGGGAAAAAAAGCCGTTTGCAAACACATATCTACGGTATAAGTGCAAGCATTCTCAGGGTTTTAAAAAGATAACTGACTCACGGGAAAGACTAAAAATCTCCATTAACCTGAGGAGTGGGGCAGGTATTTCCCAATTGGGACCTAATTCATCACCATTTTATAAACATTAGGTATATTCTTGAGTCTTTGTGGGAAGGGAGTACAAAATTAAGTGACGGACAGGAAAGGGAAGGTGCAGGGGAGGAGCCTCAGCCTCAGCGACACGTAAACCAAAGCCATGGCGAAGTTTCCCCGGGTGTAGAGTCAGCCACAGCGGAGATGGCCCTGCCTGTGGCTACTGTCCGAGCCAGACGGAAGGAGACAGAGGAGGCAGGGAGACTTGAGGGCCGACTCCGCTTCCTAATGTGCTAAAGCCGCCCCAAAAGGTAGAGTAGACCCCAGGCCCCGGGGCCGTCCCGCCAGCGGCTCACCTTCATGGGATCGGCGAGATACAGCTTCTCGGCCGCGCGGCTGAACTCCTCCCAGGTCTGGAACTGAGGCATCGCGGCTTCGGGCAGCGAGAAACCAGGCCCCGGAGCAAGAAACGGCGCGGTGGCACCCGCTGCCCACCTCTCTCCTGCAACCGCCCAGAGCGGAGGACTACGGCGGCACAAAGGTGGAGGCGCACCAGCGCTCCGCCATTGGTCAGCCTCGGCCGCGCCGGTCCAATGGGCAGGAGGCATGCTGCCAGGGGGCGGGGCTTCCGCTTAGAGTAGTCTGGAGCGGGGAGACGGGTGGCAGCTGTCACAGTGCCGCCTGCAGGGCTGGAGGCGTGATGCCTGTGCAGCCTTTCCCGACCGTGATTGATGATGGACAATAAAGTCAGTGGAACCAAAACAAAAAACCAAAAACCACACCCAGGGAGCATATACCTACATGCCTAATGTCATAATCAATGTATGGGACATTATTTTACTACCAAAGATCTCTTTCATGCTTCCTTATATTCATTTCCTCACCTTCACTCCTGGCCCCACAAATATAATTTCTTTTACTATAAATTACTTTTCCATGTCTATTGAACAGCTTTAGGCATTTTTTTTTTTGTTTTGTTTTGTCTGGTCTTGTCTTGGGATTACATTGGTGGGGATTGCACTTGTTAGGCATGGTCTCTCCTCCCCTTCCCTTCCCTTCCCTCCCCTCTCCTCTCCTCTCCTCCGGGCCCCTCTCCTCTTTCTTTTTGAAACAGCGTCTCCTCTGTTGCCCAGACTTGCCTCAAGCTCCAGGCTTGAATGGTTCTTCTTTCTTAACTTCTGCAGTGACTGAGAGTGTGCAACCAAAACTAGACAGATTTTTATGTTTAAGGGCAGCCCTGGCTACGTGATGAGTCCAAAGCCAAACTGGGCTACTTATGAAGACCCTGTCTCTAAATAAATAAGATTGATGATGGTCCTAGCAAGAGACCATCATGGCATCAGGCTAAATAGGTAGTAATCACTTAGGTTAGAAAAAAGAAGGGGGGAGCGCAGTTAGAGACATAGCTCGGTGGTTAAGAATACAGACTGCTCTTACAGAGGACCTGGGTTCAATACCCAGCACCCACATGACAGTTCACAACTGTCTGTAATTCCAAGATCTGACACTCTCACGCAGATATGCATGTAGGCAAAACACCAATGCACATTAAAACGAAAAGAAATAATTTTAGAAAAAAAGAAAGGGATGAAACTTCAAAGAAATCTAACTAGGGGATATTTGAAGACCTCCTCAAATTTTAGGGTTTAATGCCTCAGGTTCCCAGGAGGCTAGGTTGTTAATTAAGTCATCTACACAAAGGCTGAAGTCATTCGTGAATAAGATTCAGTGCTGAAGTAGGAGCCCGCATCTTAGTACAAGGGCTGTGGGAACCCTAAAGAAGCAAAAGTCATGACAGTCCAGCAAAATGACCCTCTTGGAAGAGGAGCTTTTAACCATTTTTAGTAGTACACATACGAGTGAGTTTCGTAGGACATCTTCATGTATGTACAAAGTGTATTTTGCTCATATTTGCCCCCGCGTGCCCTAAAGCTCTTAGATTTGTCCCAGCACATGTATCTGAGTGAAAGGGCACAGTATTGAGAGTTTAGTCCAAACTGTGGAGTCCTCAAAATGCCCAATAGTTTGTCTCTCCGAGGCAGAATCAACAAAAACAGACTTCAGAACTTATCACAAAACTTCGAATTTTATGACCCTCCTGTCAAGCCTTCCTATGACATAGCTTTCTACTTTGACGCAGAGCCACTGCACATGTCAGTGAGGGAAGTCTAGCTTAGGCTCATTGTGTTGGAAAGCTTCCTCTCTCGCCCATCGGCTGGGGTCCTGGGCTGTACAAAAAGGAGAAAGGAAGCTGAGTGACAGCACCCAGCTTTCAGCTTCCTGACTGTGGGTGCAGTGTGGCCAGCTGCCTGTACCCCAAACTGAGCCAAAAGAAGCTTTTCTTCCTTACGTGGCTCTTGACAGGCTTTTTGTCACAGCAGTGGGAGCAGCACCCATTACACTAACCCCAAGGTCTGTCTGTACCACTCCTGTGAGAAACAATCAACATTCCCGCTACACTAACCCAGCTCAACAAGCTTCCCCGCTTTCCTAAGCTGAGGCAACCTGGTTCCTGAACGCAAGTGGTTTAATGACAGTAAGACACAGACTTTCAGGGTATGCAGCAGGGAGCCCGGGGGCTCAGACTCTGTGTCGCTCCCCAAGTCAGCCCCAGGTGCAGAACTAACTGCCCTCAGCAGAGGCCTCCAGCTAGGGGAAAGAGTGAGACATATTTACACAGACTCGGCCTGTGGTTTCTATGTGACCCACACCCATGTGGCCATCTAGAGAGAAAGGGGCCTTTTCACTGCAGGGAATACCTTGGTTCAACATGCTCTTGAGGTTTGGACCTTTCTAGAAGTCCCCTGGCTTCTGATTCAGATGGCATTATAATTAGAGGTCCACTTTAAAGACCACTCTGACATCTCATGGATGCAACAAGGCAGATCATCAGGCTAAACAGGCAGCTAAGCCTCCACCTCAGCTGCTGTACTGAGAATTCTGGTTTCTTAAAAAAAAAAAAAAAAAAAAAAAAAAAAAAAAAGACAAGCAAACAAAAAAACCAGTTATGTTCTGTGACTATGTTTTTGTTTTAATCCCAGGTGTGGGATATACGCCTGCTTCAGATTGTCTACAGCAGCTGACTATAATGTGCCCCATGCTCTGGCAGGGGTGCCAGCTGAAGATAGTTTATGTTTGGAATTCTGGAGACTCTTGACAGGGTATAAATGTGAGAGTCCCAAGAAGGCCTGGGGGCAGCTGCTGCTCCTTCTACTGCGGGTGGTCCCTGTTACTGGTGGTCCCTGTTACTGGTGGTCCCTGTTACTGGTGGTCGCTGTTACTGGTGGTCCCTGTTACTGGTGGTCCCTGCTGCTACTTTTGCTGGTTGCTGATTGCTTTTGCTGGCTGCTGGATTACTGGTGGCTGGTTAGAGATACCCTGACAGTGACAATAGACTTGCCCCAAGGAACTTGACGCCCCCTAATCATCAGGAAGTAGTCTAAAAAGATCTACACCCCTTTTTCCCTCTACCCTTTTTTCTCTTCTATCTAATGTTGGCTGGGGGTGAGGTGGTTGGAAGGGATTCAGGTGGAGAAGGGAGGTAGGAAAAAGAACCCAATAAAGTAGCCAAAAGCCCAGCTACAGCTGTCGAAAGTCCCAACTCCTCCCATGTCTCAAAGATCAGGGCTTCACAACCACTCTAGAGGCATAGTTACAAAGCCCAGAAAACAAGATGTTACTCCCTGGATCCTCCTAAAGAAAGGTCCTTAACAATTCTTATTAGGCCATACATTTGAGGCTAAGTCCCTCCAAATTCTAACTGAGCCCGTCTTCACAGACACAGTGTTCCTTAGACAGTGTGATACATTTTCTAAGGCCGGCCTGACTTGTGAAGCCAGTGCAGATGGGGGTCCTTAAACCTACTCCCTTCTACTTCTGCACAGCATAGAGGAACTGCACAGGGGGAGGGTTGGCAAATGGATTTGACTTACACGCACCCATTGCAAGAGCTGCAGATAATGACTGACTGTCTTCTCTGTATAGATAAAGGCTTCCCACCAGAAAGTCTCAGAGGTGGCCATCATCCTTACAGAACATAGCACTTCTTGCTTTGGGCTTTCCCAGTCGCAAAAGTCTGATAATGGCCCAGATTTCATTTCCAGTATGCCCGTGCCACCCGGCACCTTCAATATTCTGCAACGATAGAAGGAGCTCACACTGACAACTCAATAGCCTTGGCCCACTCTCCTCCCAATTTCACCCTTAAGATCCCAAATTACCCCCAAGACTACCCACTCATCTCTACTCTTTCAGAGTCCTTTATGGTACATCTTTTCTCCAGGCTGATCTCTTCCCTTATTAAATTCTGAGGCTCATTATCCATTTCAGCACTTTATATTCTGGGTCCAGGCGACCAAAGCCATTGCTGACTACCAAGGTATTGGCAGCCTCAAACTTGGCCTTACGCTTTCCAGATGTTATCCTTGTCCTTGTGTTAATAGAGGGGGGCAGGTTGGTTTATTTAAAAGCCTTTCCACGGAATACAAGGCCACCTGAAGCTGTTGGCCTGACCCTTACCAAGTCTATCTCCAATTATAGTCAGGCTACCAGGTCATGGGGTCATCTGCTCAGAGTTGAAAGATGGCGTCATTTCTGCAAGCTCCAAGGACCTATTCCTTTGAGCCTCTTGGGGAGATCCCCATCTCTTCAATCGAGACCAAGAGAATCCCACTTTCAAATACTATTAATTTTCTTCTTTGCTGTAAAAAAAAATGCCCGAGAATAACAACTTAAGGAAGGAGAAATGTATTTTGGCTCAGGACTTAAGGATAGACTCCGTCATGATAGGGAGTCAGGATTATGTCCACAGCCAGGAAGCATAGACAGATGAACACTATGCTCAGCAGCCTTCTTTTTCATTCACCCAAAACTACAGCCTATGGGATGGAGCCACCCACATTCAAGGAGGCTCTACCCTGAAAACACCCTCCTAGTCCTACCCAGGGGTGTGCTTCTGTGTGAGTCCAGTTGACAATAAACATTTACCATCACAAGCACCTCTAAACCCTAACAGTAGACAAGGCCCATTCTCTCTCCCTTACCTTTCTGAGTTTTGTGGTAGAATTTTGTAAGTTCTTGTCTCTTGTTCCAGCGACAGTCTACGTGACCCAACCCAGTCTGGCAATTCATCCACCTTAGACTTCAGGTTGATTTCTAGACTGAAGTCACCACTTTCCTGTAGTTATGGCCTCTCTTTACCTGTCTACGCTAGTGTTGATGGCTCTTATGCAGGGCATAGGCCTTCCCCTCATCTTCATAGTTCCTATTGTCATAATTCCTACCTGCATCCCGAAATCACCCTAAATTAGGGGGTTTCTATAAGATAGTCATTTCTGCTCCAGAGTTTAGCTTTGCCCTCATGGAAAACTGCCCTGCTTCCATGATAGCCTCCCCTGCCTCCCCTGGGCATTGGAATCCCAACGTACTAGTCATTTGTTTTGTTGTGTTTTGTTTTAAGATTTATTATTTATATAGTATTCTACCTGCATGTGCCTACACATCAGAAGAGGGCACCAGATCACATTATAAATGGTTGTGAACCACCATGTGGTTGCTGGGAATTGAACTCAAGACCTTTGGAAGGATAGCCAGTGTTCTTATCCTCTGAGCCATCTCTCCAGCCCAAGCCATTGGTTTTAACTACCACATACATGATGAGGGACACCTGGGTTAGTACTGAGTCTAGACCTCTTCTCTGAACTTGAGGCTTATATGTCCAAATATGCCAGGTCCTGGCCTAACCCCCGAGTTGAGTTTGAGAGACTAAAACAGTTTCTCACCAAATCATAATAACATCTAAGGAATAAGTGTAACATCTGCTTCCTTAAGGCTTATGGTTAGCAGATTATTGTCATCCGTACACTATATCTGACAGTGCCTTTGAGTTGCATACTTCTTACAAGCCAGTCATTGTGCTGAGCAGAATGTTTTAAGGCTAATGAGGCCAGGAGCAGAGACAAGAAGGCGAGTTTACAAATACCTATACACAGCAAGGGCCAAAGCAGCCTGATTCCTGAGAGCTGGTAGACACTGGCTTCATTTGCTCCTTGTCTTTAATTCCATATCTTTTACCAAAGCGCTTCAGTGGCAGGTGCTATGGTTAACCTCAGGTGTCAACGTGATGAGATACAGAATCACTTGGGAGACAGGCCAGGAGGGTGCCTGTGGGGGTTATAGCGATTGGTTTAATTGAAGTGGGAAGACCCAACCACTATGGGCAGCACCAGGTATGATGGTATGTGCCTTTAATCCCAGCACTCCAGATACAGAGGCAGGCAGATCTTTATGAGTTGAAGCCAGTCTAGTCTACATAGTGAGTTCAGGACAGCCAGGACTATCGATACTGACTCAAACAAACAAAAAACCCAACAAGAGCAAAATGAGTGGTGCACAAACCCTCACAATTTTCTGCTTTCTGACTGTGGGTGTGATGTGACCAGCCACCTCAGTCTCCTGCCACATTGGCTTCCCGCCATTTTCTGCTTTCTGACTGTGGGTGTGATGTGACCAGCCACCTCAGTCTCCTGCCACATTGGCTTCCTGGCCATTTTCTGCTTTCTGGCTGTGGGTGTGATGTGACCGCCTAACCCTTTCCATCCTTGAGTTGCTTTTGTCGTGCTATTTAATCTCTGCAACAGGGACAGTAACAAATTTACATTCAGAATTTTAGATGCACCAAGATAGGAAAGATATCTTCTTCAAGGCTGTCAAATACAAATAGCCAAAACACTAAGAATGTAACATATACCTATAACTCCTAGTTGTGTGTCATGGTTGTTCTTGCTGTAGGTAGTTTAATATATATATGTCGAATAATAGAAATGTGTATGTAAAAAGTAAATAAATAAAATTTTAAAGGAAAAAAAAAAAACAAATGTAGCTGGTAAGAGATGGGAGAAGGGGACTCTTTTCTGTGAAGTGCCAAGGGGGCCAGGACTGTTGTCATTGGCAGAGCACTTGCCCACTGTACATGAGGTCTTGAGTTTCACTCAAGTACAGCAAAAGAAGAAGAACAAAATCTCAAGTTGTCTTTGGAGAGGAATGGCTGTTTCTGAGCTCTTTTCTTCTGCTTGAACCTTTGTCCCTCCCTGTTTTCTGCGTTTGTCTTCTACAAACAGGGCTGCAACTGTCCTCAACTAAGAACAGGTGTGAATTCTTAAATGAATTCTTCCTCTAATGGACATTATAATAGTCCCAAGTGCAGCTGGCATGCCAAGAATGTGTGCGGCTAGTTTATTTTCCCGAATTAAATATTTATAGAGCCCACTGTGCTCCAGCAGCAGTCAAGGAAGACTTTGTTCTTGTACCTTCCCAGGTTTCATGGAGTCAAAGTGAGGCAGGCCGGGTAAAACACACCTGCTAGAGGAGACAACTGAAAAACCTGTTTGTCCAGAAAAGCCTTGTTGTCCCAAGGAAGGAGGGACGGAAACCTGAGAAACTCAAAGCAGAAGGGCTTAGGCAGCCTCGGCTCAGTGTCCAGAGGAGGGCAGTGCAGTGCAGTAGATCCAAGCCAAGTGCTGGCACAGATTTCAGCCCTGAAGAGACCAGGCTCCAAGCAGCAGGAACCCAGCTTAGCAGGAAGTTGTTTGCCTTGTACTCAAAATCCAGGCACCATTGAACGTGGAGCCATGGAGACCAGCCTTGAGCTGCCTCCCAGGAACCTTTGTGCATACAATGGCATTCACATGCCGTCCTGTCCCATCACTGGTCAACCTCCTTAGCCAGACAATCTTGACACTTGTGTTCGCCAGCAAGCCTTGGCCAGGAATTCCCAATCCAGTGTTAATTACTCCTCGAGCACCTATTCCTGGGCCTGCCATCCAAGTAGATGAGCTTTGGAGACTCCAAAGAGGCACATCAGTTGATTATAAGCTAATGAGAGAGCACAGGTGGGAGAGGTCAGTCAAATTTACCTGGAGGTCAAAATTCACATTGATGTAGTACATGCACAAAGGGACAAGCAATACTGACGGTTCCACAGAGGTCTTCACAGTCCCTGCCTACCCAGGTGTTTGTGTGACCGAACCAGTCACAAGCCAGGACAACAGAAACTTTCAGTGTGTGTACAAAGGGCCAGGAGAAGTTTATGATCTGGGAAGTCGCCCAAGGCTGATCTCCAATGACCCATATCCAATAGCCCCTGGATTTTCTTTCTTTACTGGTTGTCTTTTGTTGTGGTAGTGGTGGGCTATTTGTGTGCTTAGTTTTTTTTTTTTTGAGACAAGGTCTTGATTTGTAATCCTTGGCTGGTCTGGAACTTGTGGCAATTCTCTTGTCTCTGCCTGCTGAGTGCTAGGATTACAAACCCGACATGTTTTTGGGTTTTTTTTTTTTTTTTTACTGATTTTTATTTTCCTGTGCTGACGATAGAACCCAGGGTCTTGTACATGAATAGGCAGTCGCTCTCCTTCTGAACTGTGCTGACAGCCAGAACCGTCACCCAGAATCCGGGGCTGCCTCAAGATTGTACTGAGACTGGGCAGAAGAGAAGGAAGAGAAGGGAAGGGCAACTGGGGGTGGGGGTGGGGGTTCAGCATAAGAGCCTCAGGGCACCCAAGCCCAGGGGCAAGGAAGCAGACTCTGCCCACCTCCAAGACACCCTAGGTACACCTCAGAGGTGTTGGAGGCTGCCTCCAGCTGTCCGTCTTGTGCCCCACCTCAAGAATGCTGATGTTTTTACAATTTGAACAAGTAATAATCCCTTTAAGTGAAACAGATTTCAAACAGAACCAACACACCCCAAAAAACAACAGGAGAAAAAGCCTTGGAGTATTTTGTTTTGTCTTGTTTGGGGGAGTATAAGGGTTGGTGCTTTCCCAAGGGTGCTGAGTACAAAGAGGTTCTGACTAAACCTCGTAGACCAGCAAGGCCGCCCTCAGGGCTGTCTCCTTTGGAACAAGCTGCTGGTTCTAGACTAGAGGTCAAAGGCTGAGATTTCTGAGGCTCAGCCCATAGGTTTCATCTGCATCTGATTAAAATGAAATTCAAATCCCAGCAGCTGGAAGAAAAGGTCGGGATTTGACCCTGCCGATGACCTCCCCTCAGTCCCTCCTTCTTGTATCTGGCCTGGGTCCCATCACTGCTCAGCTCCGATTTCCCCTTTGCCTGGGTAGCCCCGCACTGCCCAGAAAGTCCGCAGAATGGTCCCATTGTAGGCCACACAAACCAAAATAGCAGCATTTTCTGTCCTCTGCCTTAGGGAGCTTCACTTAAAACCCCAAAGTCCCAGATGTGGACGACAAAGGGAGTTGTTGTTGCAAATTAGCCATCCTGGAAGTGGTGAGAGGCAGGTAGTCGGAAAGCAGCCAGTGGGGTGGGCTGGGCTGTGGGAGAGAGAACAATTACACAGTCACTCCATTAACCCAATTAGCAAACTCTGTTAGGAATTCCCTTGTCAACAAAGAAGCATGGTAGGGAAGGTGGGACGGGGGACAGGGCAGGCAGGGGTGCTCCTGGAACAAGGGGCTGGGGAAAAACTTCTGTTACATCTATGCTGGCAAATGCTATTTTTATCAAATGTTAAATGTTCTGGGTTCCTTTTTTTAAACCATGCCCCAGAGCATTGGATGAACAGTGTTTGCTTTAATTAATGAATCAGATGACATCTCCACTCAGCAGCGGGCTCTGCTCAGCTGTAGAAACCCTCTGGGTGGCCTAGCGAACAGGCACTGTGGAATCCTGACAGCCTCACAGCTATCAAGCCATTGGTCCTTCAGTCCGAAAGGTCAGTTGACCGTTCCCAGCATCCTCCTGGTGTAAGAGCTTCCTTGGGTTTGCAGGGAGAGGGGCGGGGCACAGAGTAAGGCCATCGTAAGTGTTTGGTTCTTCTGAGTCATTTTGTACAGCTGTGCCAAGGAGCTGGGCTTTGCAGGGAAAGGCAGTTTCTGCAATATGAAATGGTCAGGCTTTCTGATATGAGGAGGTGTGAGCAACAGCCACAGCAAGCAAGGAATCCTGGGAACACCATGATGACCTTACTGGCCTGTTGGCAAAGAGGGCGATGAGTGGGCAGTGAGAGCTGAAACTGAGCTGAGGAAGGTCCTCCCACCTGTCCGCTGTGAGGCATGGGACAGCACTGGCCTGGCAGCATCCTTAGCAGCATGGCATCTGGGCTGCAGCATGCAGCACTTCCAAAGCAGGAAGTACAGAGAGAGAAGGGTTGAAACTCCCCAGCACTGGATGCTCTGTGACTGTGGAGGAGCAGACGAGGAAGATAAAAGGGGAGGGACGATGGTGGGTAAGGGCCTCTGCTGTGTCATCTTCCTCACTCAGCCCTGGGAACCCCCGTGCCCAGCTCCCTAGCTCTCTTCTGTCCTTGTCAACCTCTCCACCCAATTGTTCTCCTTGGCACGTCTCCCTGCCTCACAGCACTTAGCCTTCCAAGCCCCTATGGGAGAGAAAAACGACAGGATGTGCAAACTTCAGTCCTAAGACTCGGTGTCCTGTGTCGCGCATATTTGATCAGGGCTAAGCACAGATGGTATGTCCATCCCCTTAGTGTTGGACGCCTCACTACACTTTTTAAATATCTGCTGCGTGCAGAAGCTGAGAGGGCTGGAACTGGCTTTGTGGCTCAGTACCTCAGACAGGGCCAGGCAAACAGACAGTTCTGTAAGTGTTCACTAGTGCCCAAGGTGACAGTGCATGGGGAAACGACCTCACATGCAGGGTTAAGGCAAACATTACTCTCGGCCACTGATTGAGAGAAATTCTGCAGTTCCTGAGATGTTGACTTGAATATACATGCAGTGAGATCTCTGGAGTTGTCTGTATGTACGGTTAAGGCTTGTGAAACATGGCACAACCTTCCTTCTCTATCTCAGTTGATTTTGTTTTGTTTTGTTTTTCGAGACAGCGTCTCTCTGTATAGCCTTGGCTGTCCTGGACTCGCTTTGTAGACCAGGCTGGCCTTGAACTCACAGCAATCTGCCTGCCTCTGCCTCCCCAGTGCTGGGATTAAAGGTGTGCGCCACCACGCCCAGCTCCTCTATCTCAGTTGAAACCGGGACTGCTAGAGGGCCTCCTTCCACATGAAGTTGGGATGG
Source organism: Acomys russatus (assembly GCF_903995435.1). NCBI lineage: Eukaryota > Metazoa > Chordata > Mammalia > Rodentia > Muridae > Acomys > Acomys russatus. The sequence goes on along the minus strand of NC_067142.1, from coordinate 76,513,498 downwards.
GATAAGTATGTGGCTCAGGGAATGTCCTGTGACCTCTCTGAACCACCTACATAATAACCACCTGGTCTCAGGCCGGCCGGCCTAGAGTCAGCCAGTTTCTGCTCGGTGTTCCTAACTTCCCAGCATACTTCCCAGGGAGCTACAAGATTGGAACCCTGAAGGGTGGCCCCTTAGTTTCCCCCCACAACCCTGCTCAGCAGGTTCAGGCCCCTGAGGCAACTGGGTTTTTAGAGCTGAGTCATTTTTGTACCAGTTGGGGGAGGGGGGGAAACACCTCAGCAGCTCCAGGCACCATCCAAGAGTGAGCTCTCCGGTCCCAGCAGAAGACGTTAAGCAGGTCTCAGGTTAAGCTGTGGGCAGAGGTGTAAGGACTGCTTTGAAAAGCAAGGAGGTAGGGGTCACCCCAAGGTGCTCTGAGAACACTGGCTTGCCCCTGCTAGTCTCTGGCCCATCTCCAGCTGGGCTCAGCTGTGAGGCCCACACAGCCTCAGCTCTCAGCAAGCCTTGACGTAGGAACTCTCACTACAAGCAGGAACAGGCCTTCCAGGTGCCATCTAACTTCCTGGGGTGTGGTGACGGGGGCCAGGGAAAGTGTGTTGATTACCCTTGTGTCATCTTCTGGTGCCATTCCAAGTGGCTGGCACCACCACCTCTCTTCCATCCAGTTGCCAGGACTAGCAGGGCTCAATGGAAAGCTCCCAGAACAGACAGACCCCCGGTGCCCTGCCTCCTAGCTGCTCTGGGAAGGCTCTGCTCTGTGAGTCTCTTTGCATCCAGGTATTGGTGAAGCAGAGCTTTGGCAAGAAACTTGGCAACTGCTGCCAGGAAAGCGGCTGAAGGAAGATAATTAGACCCGGTAATTGGTTGCTTCCCCTCCTCCCCCCCCCCCCCCCACCCCCCCCCCCTCACCCCCCCCCCCACCCCGGCAACCGCCATGCAATGGTGACTATGTCTAGGAGACACCAGAAAGCTATTCTCCAAAAGCAAGGCTGAAGAGTCCCAGTCCTAGGGGAAGCTGTTGCGCTCTAGCCACTCTGACACCTCTCACTGTTCCTTAGATGGCTGCCGAATGATTCATTTAGAACACTTTTCACAATTTATTTATGTGTGTGTACATGAACCTAGGTGTCATCCCACACATGACAGAGAACAACTTGTTGGTGTCAGTTTTCTCCTTCCACTCTGTGGGTCCCAGGGATCAAACTCAGGTCATTAGCCTTGGCAGCAACTGCCCTTACCCACTGAGCAATCACTGGCCTGCTGGACCGATTCCTGAATCCCATATGCTTCCGTCTCCAAAGCAAGGTAGACCTAGCCAACCCATGGTTCTGCTCAGAGACCTTGAGTTTTACAACCTCTTATCTGGGTCACCTTCAGATAGAGTCGCCCAGTTCTGGCTACTCAGGAGGGTTCAGTGAGGCCCATTCCGAAGGATTTCCTTAGAGGCTTTGTTCTGGCTGAGCTGAGTCATCACTTTCCCGAGATAAGCAAGCGCACTTCTGGGAAGGCTCCAGGCCCCTGTTCCTCCTGTTGGCCATTTCAGCAGACCAGATGGCTCATATTAGCTCTCAATTTGCAGTTTGCAACCCTTTGTGGGCACGTGCTTTGGGTTTGTCCCAGACCGAGCAGCTGGTCCTTCGGGGGATCTGGGAAGCCCTCAACATTGATTCCAACTTAGCACAGAAGCTATGGGTTTCATTTCCAGTCTCCGTGGGGCACTTACTGTTCTAACCCCTGACCCAGAATCATAGCCGCAGAGTCTGAAGACAGAGCTCAGGTGGGGCTCCTGCCCTGCCCAGGTCCTCAAGCCCCAGGCCCAGCTTTGTGGGAGAGGCAGTCAGAACAGCCAGTGGACGGAGCTGGGATCTGTTTCATTGTTGTATACTGTCTTATGGAGCATCAGAAGAAAAAGTTCATCAATTTATCTCTGAAATCGTCTTTGTTTGTTAGAAAGGGTCCCATGTACCCTAAGCCAGCCTTGAACACCTGACTTCCCTGCTTCTACCTCCTGACTTATGTAATATTTGTGCCACCATTCCCAGTTATATGGGGCTGGGGCCAGAACCTAACACTTGGTGCGTGCTAGTCCTCGGCAAGTATTCTTCGACCCACCAGGGCTACACCTAGTAGGACTACACCCACCAGGGCTACACTTACTAGGAGTACACCCACCATGGCTTCATCTCCAGCACTATAATTTTGCTGTTGTTCATTTTGCTTTGCTTTTCCTATTCAGTGCTGGAACTTGAACCTATGGCCCCCTTGCCAAGCAAGTGCTCTGCCACTGAGCTCCAGCCTGGCTTCAGCTCAGGGGTTTTAAACTTAAGCACATGAACTTCCCTCTAGCTTCCTTCCTAACTTAGCTACCTGGGAGTTTCTTTAGTATGTAGCTACCCATCAGATAACCTGTACCAGACGCCACGCTTAGGGCTGAGGAATAAGGATAAAACAAACAAAAACAAAAGTTCTTGCCTTCAAGGGACTTCCTGAACTCTGAGGAGCAGGCATTCCCAAGGGAGTGGAAAAGTAGAGGGTGCAGGGAGTTAAGGCCCAGGCCCAGGAGCCACTCGGGCAGAGCTCACTTCTTCAGCTGCTTAGAGATGACACTCCCTTGGTCCCAGGCTCCTAAGCACCACTCATACCAGTCTCCTCACCGAGGGAGTAATGCTGATGCCCACCTCAGGGTTTGATGGACACATTAGTTGATGGATTCAAAATGCCTAGAACCAAGCCCATGAATAAGGGTGGGGCACACTCGAGATGTCTGCAAAGCTGGGGCATGGCAGGACTAACTGGGTAAAGGACGGAAGAGAAAGGAGGCCATATACACATGCCGGGACTCTGGGATCTCGAATACAGCCAGGAAAGCTGTGTTTGAGTCTTGGCTCGGCTGCAGTGTATTTGCTTGGATGTTGCGTACTCATGGACCCCGCCTTGCTCCTCTGTGGAGACAGTAGTATTTCCCCCACTCTAACCTCATTGGGAGAAAGGAAAAAGAAACTAGTGTTTACATCTCCTTTGTACCAGACACAGTTTTACTGTGAGAATTGAAGGAAATAACACTAAATGTATTTGAAGATTTTTAGAAGACACTGTAAAACCGTAGCATTCCAAGTAACCATGATTGCATCCTGACTTCTTTCCCATCTCTTGCGGGCATCATACTGATGACCGAGAGATGAGAGGGCCAAGCACTTTGGACTGACTAATAATAGCCACTAAGACTACAAAGGCAGCTCCTTACAATTGTGTCTGTGACCCTGTTTTTTCCTCTATTAAAGCCTAGCTTAGAGACCTCTTTAGAAGAAAAAACCAAAGGCAGAAAATATACAACGGACTGTGCTGGGGGTGGGGGGCGGATAATGCCATCACACATGAAGAACATGGATATTTCTGAGAGGGAACCATGTCCCAGCTGTGCAGAAGACTCCGTTATCCCTCCCGTGCCTCGGGCGCTCTGCAAAGCTAACCCAGACGCAGCCAGAGCTTATAACCGATCTGGCTAAGGAGGGGTGAGGCACCTTGATGTTTGCTCATCCTCACAAGCTGCCCTCACGTGTCCTGAAGACTTCTTGGCAAGGGGTGAGGCGCTTGGCCTGCAAAGCTTGCAACCAAGATTAAGACCAGCTAGCAACAGAAGAGCGAAGGAGGAGCCTCCAAAGGGCAAGCGGGAGGCACCGGGCCCTGATCCAGGGACTGATCAGTTCTGATCAGCAGACTGCTGGCCACTGCCAGGAAGTTGTGAAATAGAGCTTCCGGAGCCCTACGGGAGCCCTACCGCAGAGCAGAGCCCAGGTACGGGATTCCTGCCGTCTTGAGGCAGTGAAGCTCTTGCTGCCCTTATGCTCAACATCTCTCTACAGAAAGCTCTGCTGCTTCTTTGGTTGTTTTCCCGAGCCTTTGGTGTCCTGGATTGGAAGGTGTAGCCGGTCCTCCAACCCTCTCAGTGGTTGTAGAACATCCCTGTGCTTCCAATCTGCATGCAGCTAGAGTCCCAGCCTGGAGCCTGAGCCAATGCAAGCCTCGATATTCTCAGCTTGTTTTACCAAGCTGTTTGTGACATCAAACTCTTTGCAACTTGTGAGATGCCTTTAATGGGAGAAATTGCTCCAAGCACAGAAGAGAAAGCCCAGAGGACAAGTGATGCCAAGCAGAGCCCTGTGGGCTTGGCGGTCTGGCTGTTTCAACTGGTTCTCCTGGGGACAGAGAAAAAGGACCTTTCCATGCATCTTCTTGGGACCTTGTGTCATGCAAACATCCCAGACTCACATCCTGTTCTGGATTCCTGGTGAAAAGGAGTTTGTGAAGATCACAGAATTAGCTGGTCGTCTTCTCCGGCCAGCACTTACCTAAACCAAGCCACCAGTCTAGACACCAGGATGGCTTCCCTATATAGGGACCCACAGGGACCCTGTTTGCAGCAGGGTTTGTGTTTAAAACATGACAGGGTCTTTACCCCTTATCTAGCAAGAGTGAGTAATCTATTTGGGATTTTGGGATACTTAATAAAAACCAGACATTACCTCACTGGTGTCTTATCCAGGGCTGCTCCAGTCTTCCCATTAACCGCAGTGATTTGGGGTCTTTTGCTATGTTAAGCGATATCAAGAGACACCCAAAAACTCTCTTAAAGGGGGTCACAGAAAACACACACACACACACACACACACACACACACAGGAGAAGGGAGGACATTTCTTCATTTTAAGAACAAGACACAGAGATTAAAACCTCAGCCTACTCCCCAAGCCATCTTGGATCTAATCAGCCCTGACCTGGTTTTTCTGCTCCATCTTCTGAGGGATGAAAGGAGCTTCATGTGTGAACTCCCAGCAATCCCAGAGGGGAGCTGGTGTAGTTGCTGAGGCTACCAGCTACAGACACACTCCTCTAGAGTGATGGCTGTTCCCCAGTGGAGGTGTCAGAGGGTGACTGGAGCAGCAGTCACAGGCTTCCTAAGAGAGAGTAAAGTAGGCCTCATGTCCCTGCCAGACACACAAAAAGGCTGACTTACTCCTGAAGAAGGGTCTGCTCCTTGGACAGGCATGAGATCATGGTTGGACGACCTCATATAAGAAGGCACAATAGTATCATCCCAGGCCAGGCAATGGGACATTTGTGGTTTCCAGTAGAAAAACTATTCAAACCTCCTCCTGTTCAGTGTCATCTATTGGGTGACATGAAAACAAATTTTCAGGGGGTTTTTTTTTTTCCTTTTAAGTATTTATTATTATGCATACAGTGCTCTGCCTGCATGTACACCTGCGCTCCAGAAGAGGGCATCAGATCACATTAAAGATGGTTGTGAGCCACCATGTGGTTGCTGGGAATTGAACTCAGGACCTCTGGAAGAGCAGACAGTGCTCTTAACCACTAAGCCATCTCTCCAGCCCCCAAAATTTCAGTTTTGATCAAAGGTGTCACAATGTGGAGTTCAGACTATCCACAGCTGAATTAATGGTACTTAGAGTTACACACAGTGTGGGACTGTCTTTAAAACAAGTCAGCAGAGCCGGGCGATGGTGGCACACACCTTTAATCCCAGCACTCGGGAGGCAGAGTCAGGCAGATCTCTATGAGTTCGAGGCCAGCCTGGTCTACAAAGTGAGTCCAGGACAGCCAAGGCTACACAGAGAAACCCTGTCTCAAAACAAAACAAAACAAAAACACAAAACAAGTCAGCAGAAACACAGAAGGGAAGAATAGGTGAAAGAAGTATAACTAAGTCATGCCAACTGTTAAGACTAACAGAAAATGTTACTGGAGCATTCTGTTCTCTTAATTTTTTGTCACTGCTGTGTATCATGGGGCATCATTATATAGCTCATGCTGGCCTCAAATTTATAATCCTACATCCTCAGCCTCCTGAGTTCTGGGATTACAAACATGTACCATGATGCCTGGCTATGTTCTCTCGACAGTTGTTGATGATTTAGCATTCCCATAACTTATTTTTCCCATTTTCATAATTTACTAAGCAATCAGAGTAAGGGGTATATATAGCTCAGTGGTAAAGTCTTTGTCTAGCATATGCAAGACTCTGGTGTCATCCCCAGCACCTCCCAAACATAAATACTGAGTAGCAAGCTACAGAGTGGAAAGCTGACAATACAGAACAGCAGCTCTACCCAGGGGTGGAGCCTGGGACCTCACTCACGCTAGGCAAGGGCTCTGCCACGGAGCTGTACGGGAGCCATTTAGAACAATTTATGGAGGGCACCTAAAAACTGGTTTTTAAAAATCAGTTATGTACTTCAAAGCAGTAAAGATTAGAAGGCAAAATAGCAGTGTCCATGCTGTTTGTCTGGACACTTTAAGTTCAAGCACATGGACTAGGGAAATATTCAACCCACAGGTGCTGTGTCCTGTGGCTCTGTGTCTTAGACAGGTGCTGCGTTCTGTGGCTCCATGTCTTAGACAGGTGCTGCGTCCTGTGGCTCCATGTCTTTGACAGGTGCTGCGTTCTGTGGCTCCATGTCTTTGAAAGGTGCTGTGTTCTGTGGTTCCGTGTCTTAGATAGGTTCTGTGTTCTGTGGCTCCATGTCTTTGACAGGTGCTCTGTTCTGTGACTCCGTGTCTTTGACAGGTGCTGCATTCAGTGGCTTTGTGTCTTTGACAGGTGCTGCATTCTGTGGCTCCGTGTCTTTGACCTCCATGTGACCTACACATTGTCAGCTGTCCAGGAGCAGAACAATGCCCAAACTTGGGAGTCTGAAATAGGTGCTCTCTAGTTCCAATCCAGCCTGGACTACTTGGCGCGATCCTGTCTCAAAAATAAATTCAGGCCTGGAAGATGGTTCAGTAGGTAAAGGCCCCTACTGCCAGACTCCATAACCTGAACTCAAGAGTATGCAAGAAGAAAATCAGCCCACAGGTGTCTTCTGCCTCTGCTGTGCTCTTCAATGCACGCACCCCACATGTGCTCCTACATGCTAAACACCAGTGATAAATGCAATTAAATTTGTAATTATTTGGATCCCTAAAGTTTTTCCAATGTTAAATCTTATACCATCCCCCACCATGGCATCAGAACCCCTTGACCCAACTTTTACTCCCCCCTGTCCCATCCCAAGTCGTGTTATCTAGCCTTTCCCCCCTCCGCATCACTTACTCACCATCTCTTCTACTAAGTCAATTATCTGTACCACCATGGTCTCGAAGTGGCCCCTTCTTATAATTCCTGTTTCTGTGCACAGAACTCAATAACGTCTATTTTTGTCAGCCATTCATCCTTTCCACTTTGCCTCTTCCCACTGAAATCCCCCCATTCAGAACTGCCGATGCATCTTTGGAGATTCGGGGCTCCCCCACCCTGAAATGCCTTTATTTCCCCCCCAATACTACTTTACATCAATTATTTCCAAGCTCAAACACACTAAGACGGCTCACTGCCAGCATAAACCAACCGCAGATCCTTAACTGTTGTGTACACACCTGCAGGTCTCCTGCTGACACCTTTCCCACCTCTGTGGTCATCTATCTACTGTCACTGGAGAGCCAGCCAGGCATTTTTTTTTTCCTGTCTTCGGCATTTGTTCAGTCCTGAGGTGCTGTCTGTCCATCTCTCACAGTCAAGGTATCTTGGCTCAAAAATCCCAAAAAGGTGCCAGGTGTGGTAGCGGCGCACGCCTGTAATCCCAGCACTCAGGAGGCAGAGGCAGGTGGATCGCTATGAGTTCAAGGCCAGCCTGGTCTACAAATCAAGTCCAGGACAGCCAAGGCTACGCAGGGAAACCCTGTCTTGAAAAACAAACAAAAACAAAAACCCCAAAAATCCCAAAAAGCATATCTGGTATTAAAGGCTTCCTTCTTCCTACCCCCACTCTTTGTAAGGCTGCAGAGCATGTAAGGCCAGTGTTCTACTGCTGGGCTGTATGCCTAGCCTTCGATGGTTTCTTAAACTAAGTGAAACCCATCATAGGCTCCATTGCTGAGCCTGTATGTGTCCATTTGTGCTCTCATGTACTTCCTATTGTTCTGCATCTCTGCCTCTGGGGATTCAGGCAAGTTAGACTCTTCCTGGTCTTCTGTCTTCTCCTTCCAGTACTCACCGGCGAAGCTGGTAGCCCCAGCTTAGGTCACTGTCTGCTTGCTTACAGCTCCCCTACCCATTGTCCGAATGACTTGGCAGCGAACTCCTTGGGCGGTAACGATGTGCAAGCTTATGGGGCACTCTGGAAGCAGTATGCTGTGCCCTGAATAATTCACTGTCCTAATTGTAAACGTGGGAGCCTGGAGGAACCTGAGAGTCAGGGCAGAGAGAGGTCTAAAAACACACATGTGCACACCAGGATGCTTTTCAGTGGCTTTGTTAGGTACTTTTCAGGTCTGGTTTTCGTTGTTGTTTTCTTTCTGTACTTGACTGCTTTTGCAGCTGTAAATAGAGCTGTTGCCAATTCAGTCCCTGGATGCTTGGGCAGGGGCCTGGCTACAGAGGATGCTTTCCTGTTCTGGAAGCAGCAGGGGGAATTGTGGGTTCCGTCTAAGGCCTAGCCAAGGAGCTGCTGTGAGCCTAGTGAGAAGGAGGCAGCAGGGGTGAAAGGGACACCACTGAGCTCCAGGGTGACTTGTGTGGCAGAGCCTTTTTTTTCTTTTCTTTTTGTTTGTTTGTTTTTTGAGACAGGGTTTCTCTGTGTAGCCTTGGCTGTCCTGGAATCATTTTGTAGACTGGACTGGCCTCAAGGATCCGCCTGCCTCAGCCTTCTGAGTGCTGGGATTAAAGGCATGCACCACCACGCCCAGTGGCAGAACCTTTTCTTGGCATCCCAAATACACTAGACTTCTGTTTCTTTGCTATGCCTGGATGAAAGAGGTCAAGGGAGCTAAGGATCCTAGTCAGAGGGGACAGAAAGTATGCTGCTGGAGAGACAGCCAGGCCTCTTTGTTGTGGTGTTCGGATGAAGCCTGGAGTGTGGTGCTGCCTCAGTATCAACCTCTCTATCACTGAGCCACATCCCCAGCCCCTGCAGAAACCTTCTTGTGGGAGGAGGAATTTGAAAGGCAGTTGAGGCAGTGCAAGCCCCAGATGCTGTTCTCTGACCTTCCCGCCAGTTGCTGTCACTCTTGAGTGCTTTGCCTTTGCCAGAACCACACAAGGAGGAAGCTGCTGAGACAAAGGGGGGGGGGGGGCTGCAGGAGCCAATTTCTATTCCTAGCCTGTGGTTGACCCAGTAAGTAACCTTGATCAGGGCCTCAGAGCCTCCCTACACTGACAATAGTGGATTCCACCATGTGTCAAAGGATTCCTGTGAAGATTTGTTGCTAATAATTTAGAGGCTTTGAGATCTTGCAAGAGATAAACAATAAACAATATTCCTGCATCTGGGCCCCTGTTACAGGGTGTCCTTGAAACCTGGCACTCTGCCGATAGGCGTGTACTGTCCTTTGCTTGGTGGCCAGGTTTAGAGCACATTTGGGATTGGTGGTAAATATAGCTAAACATCCATTCTGTGTTTACGATGTGCCAGGCACAGGAGTTTAATGATCATAGCAACATTGGGAGATACAGTTGGCAAAACAGGTCCAGAGAGGTTAAATAACTGTGCCAGGGATGCCCAGTGAATTTGCTCCAATCCAGGCTGTTGAAATATATTAAACATCCAGGCAATTTGTCCCAAGTGAGTACTCACTTTGTGTTCTGCACTGTGCTGGGTGGGTGGGATGAGACATGAAATGGTATGAACAGACAGAGCCGCGAGGCACACTGGGTGACAGAACGTGGAGACACAAAGCGGTTTGGGGAGCCCGAGGGGAAACTTTGCAGGGAAAATGAAGCTGAGCACACCTGGGTTTTTGCCTCCTGAACAGTCAGAACATGGAGACTCTCTGGGATCCTTCTGTGTAGAGAGATGCTAATTTACACTGGTTGTGGGAAAAGGATGTGGGGGAGGGGCTATAAAATCTGGACCCAACTGCAGACACCGTCTGGTGCTGTAATTCACAATGTATCTCTATTCTAGAAGCCCCGGTGAGGTCTACCCTGAAAAACCCTGCATATCTCCTCAGTCGTGGCTATAGACTATGTTTTATAGACAACTGATATCCATATGTCAAGCATTGCCCGTCCCCACAGAGCTGAGGATGGTGTGATCTTGGGTCTTGAATGTGCTAAGCAAGCGCTTCACCACCGTGTCTCACCCTAAGTACCAACATCAGTGTTTTGTGGATGTAGTTTCACATGGGCCGCTGCTGAAACACCGGAAGTCACCTTACAGACAATGGAAGCAGTGTGCAGCCTCAGGCAGCCTTAGACAAACTTCTTCATATCCTGTATGACTCTTATCCTTGCCAAATTGGCGTTTGTCAGCATGTCATTGCTTGGACAGTTGGGTCTTCCCCCCCCCCCCCTTTTGGGTGTATACCATATCACTACACCAGCCAGAATACAAATAGCTTCTTAAAAATTGTTACACACATGTATTAAAATTTATGTGTATGAGCCAGGTATGGTGGTGCATGTCTTTAATCCAGCACTTGGGAGGCAGAGGCAGGTGGATTTCTGAGTCTGAGGCCAGCCTGGTCTACAGAGTGAGTTCCAGGACAGCTCAGGCTACATAGAGAAACCTTGTTTTGGAAAATCAAAAGAAAAAAAAAAGTATGTATTGGATATGTATGTGTATGTGTGTGTATGTGTGTGTATGTGTGTGTATGTGTGTGTATGTATGTGTATGTGTGTGTATGTGTAGCTTGTGTGTCTCTGGTACCTAAGGATGGCAGAAGAGGGAGTCAGATGCCCTGGAAGTGGAATTACAGATGATTGTGAACTGCCATTTGAATGCTGGGAACTGACTCTGGGTCTGCAAGAGCAGCAGCCATTTCTCCAGATTCTTTACTATTTATTTTAATTTAGCACATGAATGTGCATGCATACACCTGCATATCGTAGCACACATGTGTAGGCCAGATGGCAATATTCATGAATCAATTTTCTCCTTCTGGTATGTGGGTCTCAGGGATGTACCTCAGGCTTGGTGGCAGGCACCCTTATCTACTGCACCACCTCACTGGCCCCACTCTATAGAGATCTTTTTTGTTTTGTTTTGTTTTTCAAGACAGGGTTTCTCTGTGTAGCCTTGGCTGTCCTGGACTCGCTTTGTAGACCAGGCTGGCCTAGAACTCACAGAAATCCACCTGCCTCTGCCTCCCACATGCTGAGTGAGATTAAAGGCGTGCGCCACCAGGCTTCACTGTAGAGCTCTGAAATGTAAGTACTTACATGGTATATCTTTTTATCTGACTCAACCCATGCAAAAAGAAGGTCAACAGATATTTGTTAGCTTCAAAAAAGATAGACAGTGGAGAGGGGGAAAAGCTCACTGGAAATGACAGCAATTATTAGTAATTTGCAACTGATTGCCTAGCTGTTAACTACTACGCATCAATCAGTACTCTTTGAAAGCTCGCTGCATTGTTTAAAATGCAAAATCACGTTAATGGTGTGTTGGCATTGTTCAGGGCTGGCACTGGAGCGAGAGGTAGCTGGCTTTGGAGCACAGTCACTAAACTTCATCTTCCTTTAAGAACATATCCACTTTTTCGGGAGCCAGGTTGCCTGAGCCAGATGTATACAGAGGGATCTGATTGGGACTGAGCATCTTGAGCCTGCAGATGCTAACAGGATAGCCGGTCTGTAGCTCAGGGAGGGAGAAGGAGCCTTTGGCTAAACGTGAAAGGGATGTTTCTGATTTGGCAACAAAAATGCCTTCCTGTTTCAAAGATGTCCCTCGGCACCTTGCCCTGCTCACTGTCTGGCACCCAGGGTGGCAGAGGACCTCCTCTGGCTTGTGAGCTTGATGCCCTATTGTTGCCGTTTTTTGCAAAGCCCTCCCTACCCCAATCCTGAGCCCACTCCCAGGGCTCTTGGCTTTGTTTTGTTCTGGTTTTGCTTTGCTGTGCCCAGGGCCTCTCATTATTGACAAAAACAATTGCTTTCCCACCGAGCCACACTTGCAGCCCACTCTTCCCAAAGTAACCTGTGGTGGTTTGGGTAGGCGTGTCCCCCATAGACATGTGTTTGAATGCTTAGCCCATAGAGAGGGGCACTATTAGGAGGTGTGGCCTTGTTGGCGGAAGTGTGTCACTGTGGGGTTGGGTTTTGCATTGGTGTGAGGGTGTCAGATCCCTTGGAACTGGAGTTACAGATAGTTGTGAGCTGTAATATGGGTGCTAGGAATTCGAACCTGGGTCCTTTGCAAGGGCAGACAATGTTCTTAACCATTGAGCCATCTCTCCGGGCCTGGGGTTGGGTTTTGAGGTCTCATATATGCTCAAGCCATGCCTAGTGACACAGTCTCCTTTTACTGCCTGTGGATGAAGATGTAGCACCCAGATCCTTCTCCAGCATGCTGTCTGCCTGCACACTGCCATGCTTCCCGCCATGGTGATAGTGAACTAACCTCTGACACTGTAAGCCAGCCCCGATTAAATATTTTCTTTTATAAGAGTTGCCATGGTCATGGTGTCTCTTCACAGCAAATGGAAACCCTGACTAAGACATGACCCACGAAGGCTTTGAAAGGGACAGCCCAGATGGGATGCCACAGAATGGAGCAGGATTGACCCCCTGTTCAGCTAGAGGGGAGTCAAGCCGGCTCCCTGCAGGCAGGGTAGAATCCCTGTGCAGTCCACAAATTCTCCCTAAACTCTGGCTTAGGGAAATTCTGCCTGGGCCGTGTGTGTGTGGAATGTTGGCCTTTTTTTCTCTCTTGGTGGGGCTCTGTTAGGGTTCTTGCAGGTGTCTGTTTCTGGTGTCAGAGCCATCCAGGCCACACCCACAGACTACAGCTTCCTTGCCCTGAACAGGCAGGTGGCAGGAGTTGGGTGTGAGCTCGGGTGGTCCCTGCAGAGCCCTGCTAGCTGTCTCTTCCCGCAAAGCCCTCTGGGAGGCTCTAGTTTAGGTAGATATTGAGAAAAAAAAATTGGAAGAAGTAGGGTAGTGAGGCGCAGTCTTGAAATCTGATCTGTGCTTGCCTTTCTCTAGATCCAAATGGAGCTCCACCCACTGTCCTGCTGCCTGCACCCATGCCCTTTAAGTGGGGACACGGTGACCCTGTGTGCCTGAAGAGGCAGAACAGGACAAACACATCCTACCTCCTTCCTCTTCTGGGTGAGCAGTCAGCCTTGTGTTTTTGGTCAGTATAAGCCCAACACAGCCACATTGCCAACTGCCACACCCCCAAAGCAAACAGGAGCTAAATTGGGCAGGACACATGCATACACAGGCTTTGGCATATCTTGAACCTTGCCCACCCGAGGACAGGCTCTCCATGGGCTCCCTGGCCCCTTACTTACCACCCCCCCCCCCCCCCCCCCCCACATTCTATTCCCACCATCTGGTCACCTAGACATTCTCCTGTCTGAAGGAGTGTACACAACCTCTTCTGTAGCGTGGAAGTCCCCAGGAAAGGAAAGGGAAGCAGTCAGCCAAGCTGACACGGCTCAAGTAACAGAGTGACCACTGGGGTGGCCCTCTGGCTCACACCTGGTAGCCCTCACATGCACTTGGCACCATGGGATGCGGGCTTCTCGAGGCTTTCCCAGCTAACTGAACACGTTTGGGCATTTCAGCATCTTAGACACACAACAGCCTAAATCTTGCTGCTGTTTTCCCAGAGTTCCTTTTGTCCTGGCACATAAGCGGCCTGGCATGTGTTGTGGATTTCCTGTGGGCCTGCATTACACAGCCTTCCGTGCCCTGCCTCATTTACAGGTCACAAGGACTCTCTGTAAAGGCTTTCCAGTTTTACTGACAGGCTGAGGAGTTAATGTAGCCTAATATTGCCCAGCTGGAGGCACTGGGAGCCTGTTCAAGATGACTTTACTTAGATTTGGGTCTTGTGTAGATTCACCTGGTATAGGCGGTAGCTAGCTATGACTCTGGGTCAAATCTAGCTATGGCCTATTTAAATAAGGCTTATGCATTAAGAACGATTTCGTATAACTCTCAATAGGATATTTTTGTTTATTTGTTTAAAAAAAACATAGCAGGGTTTCTGGAAAGATGGTCCAGCAAGTAAAATACTTTCTATAAAACCTAAAGACCCGAGTTTGGGTCTCTAGCACCCATGTTAAAAACTGGGTATGGTATCACACACACCTATAATCTCAGCAGGAGGCAGAGTAGAGGTGGGTGGGTTCCTGGGGCTCAGTTACCAGCTCCAAGTTCAGTGAGAGACCTTTTACCTAAACAAATAAACAAAGTGGAGAAGTGACTAAAGAACAGAAGTGGGCCCTGGTGTGGTGGCACAGGCCTGGAATCCCAGCATTCAGGAGGCAGAGGCAGGCGGATCTCTGTGAGTTCAAGGCCAGCCTGGTCTACAAAGTGACATGACTACACAGAGAAACCCTGTCTCGAAAAACCAAAAAAAAAAAAAAAAAAAAAAAAAAAGAACAGAAGTGTATATTGACCTCTGGCCTCTACTCTGCTGCACACACACACACACACACACACACACACACACACACACACACACGCATGCACGCACGCGCGCACACACAGACACACAGACACACACACACAGACACACACACCATATACTTCAGAGAGAGAGAGAAGGAGATCGAGATGAGATCATATAAAGTGCCGCTGCCACCAGCTCCAAACTCAGTATCAGGCCCACTGCCCACTTATGTGCTTTGGTCTTCCTCTCCCAAGAATGTTCTGCACAATTAAAGCCTCACTGAGGGATTTACAGGTACATCTCAGTATTAGAAAATGTACCAAGAAGGCCCTGGGTTAGACCACCATTGACAGAAACAAAAACAAACCAATAAAGTTACTGTTCTATGCTTAAAGCTGCAGGTGCCAATAGAGATGATTTCTTCTTCTTCTTCTTCTTCTTCTTCTTCTTCTTCTTCTTCTTCTTCTTCTTCTCCTCCTCCTCCTCCTCCTCCTCCTCCTCATCATCATCATCATCATCATCATCATCCTCATCCTTCTTTTCTTCTTCTTTTTCTCCTCTTCCTCTTCCTCCTTCTCTTTCTTCCTCCTCCTCTCTTTCTTCTCTTCCTCTTCCTCCTCTTCCTTCTCAAACAGGTCTTACTGGGTAATTCTTTACCTGGAACTCACTATGTATACCAAGCTGGCCTCAGAGAGATGCACCTGCTTCTGCCTCCCAGTGTTGCCATTAAGGGTGTGCACTACCACACCCAGCTATGCCAGTACATAACTAGAGATTTCAGACCGTTGGCTGCACTACCACTTGAGCCTGTACAAACTGCAGGCTAATCGCCTGGCAGGCCAGGCCGAAGGCTGTGTCATGACTTTACTGGTTGTGTAACAGGATGAGAAATTCTGGCCTTGGAATAGAAGGAAGTGAAAGAAGGGAATCTGCCCAAGGCTCCCAGAGACCTTGGCAGGGAACTGAAGGCTTCTTAGAAGGAAGATGCATCACCAACCACGGCCACATTTTCACCCCAGCGATACAAATATGGAAAGCAATCCATTGAGGCTGAAGGAAACACTTTGGCCCTTTCACACTGGACATGTGATGTGACCAGGGTGGTGGATTCCTTAAGAACTAGTCCAGGTTTCATGTTTTATTTATTTTATCTCTTCAGTACCCGCTACGACAGATGCAGTCATCCCCAGCAAGCACCTGTGCTTGTCTTTCCTGCTTGGCTTATCTGCCTGCTATGAAAGGCCCTAGGCAGAAACAAGTATCCAGAAAGAGTATAAAAAAACTCTGGGGTGAGCTGGCTTAGTGGGTAAATGATTGCCTGGAAAGTCTAAGGACCCACGTTAAAAAGCAAGGTGTGGCCGTACACACCTGTAGTCCCCGCGCTGGGGAGGTGGAGGCAGGCAGATCCCCAGTCTAGCAAAGTAAGCAAGTTCCAGGTTCAGAAAAGAGCCCTTGTCTCAAAAAGTAAGGTGGAGGGGTTGGAAAAGCGGCTCAGTGGTTGAGAGCAAATACTGCTCTTGCAGAGGACAGTGGTTTGGGTCCTAACACCCATGTTGAGTGGTTCAGAACTGCATGTAACTCCAGAGTCACGGGGTCCAATGCTTTTAACCTTTGTGGGTACCCACATAGGCACACACAAGCATATACACATAATTTAAAAATAGTAAAAATAAATATTTTAAATTAAAAATATAATGTGGAGAGTGATCAAGGAAGACACTAAATAGATACCCACCTCTGACCTCTACATGCATGAAAACACACGTGTACTCCTGTACTCTCAGTGCACATACACACACACACACACAAGCATACATGCACACACACGTGCACTTGCACTAAGGAGCTTCTCTTCATCTTTCAATAATACAGTCTGAAGCCTCAGAGAGCAAGCATGAGCCACATGGAGGTCCCCCACATTGCCTGGGTCAGCCAGGCAACCTGGCAGCTTCTTTTCTTCTTGCACCTCCAGCATTCAGCCCCTTCCTCCTCTAGAAAACTCAGGAGGGTTAATTATTTCTCGGCGCTGACTCAGACAGCATCTTGTCTGCCAAAGAATTCTGTTAGTTAAGTGCACCACAGAGCAGTCCCCCTGTGATTCCTGGTGAGGGAACCTCAGCAAGTCACATCGCAGGGGAGGAACACAGAGGAGGCTCACAGTCTGTGGCTTGGAGTGAGGTACAGTCTGGACCCCCCAAGGGCTGGGCTGGTTGCCAGGAAGGAGTTGAGGGAGTGGTTGCTGAGGAGAGCCTCCCACGGGGTGTGTGAGAAGGCAGCTCCACAACACTCTCACCACCAGGCTGCCTTTCAGCCAGTCCCTGTGGGGCCCACCCTCCTCGCCTTTCGTTTTGTTGATTGGAGATTGTATCCCTGAATAGAGCTTAATGTCCTTTGGAAATTATCTGCTCTCTCTCTCTCCCTCTTTTTTTTTTTTTCCTTTTCAAAAATGTCTCCTGTTTTCTACACTTGTTGTCCGTTGTCACTCTGTTCCTAACTGCTGGGGGTGGACAATAGGACATCAGAGGAGAGCTACAGATGCTGTTGCTCTGAGGCCAGCCATGGGAGGTGGGAGGGAAGGAGGAAGCAGTGAAGCTGTGAGGGCAGGAGGCTGGCACACAGTCTTCCCAGGGGTCAGTGTGGGATCAGGCACGGTAGGCCTGGGAGAGTGGGCAGCCGGAGGTGGGGGGGGGGGGCAGCAACAGAGTGGGCGGGGCTGCAGCAGAGTAGGCGGGGCTGCAGGCAGGAAAGCCAATCAAGAGGGACCGGAATGACCCTGAGCTGACACTAAAACTGTGCTTGAGAAAGCAGAGCTGAGGCAGGAGCAGAGCGGAGACCAGGGCATCTATTTGTTTCAGTGTGCCATCTAACCAAGGCATAGAGAAGGCTCCGTAGTCCCCTTGCCATCCCCCCACCCCCACCCCCAGCTGGCCTGCGCAGTGTACCTGGCTTCCTGCTGCTGGGCCTAACCTTTACCTTCATATGGAAAGACTTTTGCACTTTAGATGCAAAAAGACCCAGGTGGGGACTGGGATTTTTGGATGTTAATTATACTAGTCAGTTCTGTCTCCTGGGAGACTAGAGACTTGATATAAATTACATAGGCACAATACCTGAATACTCCTAGCCCTCCACAAACAATACAATTTTGGGGTGTGGGTACCCACAAATACAACAATGACTACACAGAATGAAGTATTTTACAAATTGTAATCATGGCTTGCTTAATCATGAGTTCTAAGAAAGGTGTCCTTAGGTGAGACTGTCATGCAAACCTCACAAAGTGCTCTTACACCAACTGAGATAGTGACCACACCAGTAGGACATAGAGTCTCAAAGGGACACTGGTTGCTGACCAAATCATTGTTATATCACACATGACTATGCCATTTACTTCCTCAGTAGCCCTGTGATCTGTTTGCCAATGAGTGATGAGAGAGTCCAAGAGGCTAGAGAGACTGGCAGGACTGTAGGAGCAGAGGGCTGGGAACACTAGGTCTGTCTGAGCTAAGGCAATAGTGGGCCATGGCTTCCAGTTTGTGGTAGGCATAGTCTTGAAAGGATGATGGAGTCCTCAGGGCTCCAAGACCAGGGGTTGCCTAATGCTCCATTTGCTACAAGCCTAGGGTCTAGAGTCTAACTAAAGCCTGTTGATATGCTCAAGGGCATTTTCCTAAGCTGTCTCTTGTCATCTTCTGTGTGCTAGAACCTTTCTCCCAGAAAGAGTCATTATTTGATATACCAGGTATTTGATTGATATGCCACAAACTCTTCTAGATCCTGAGGCTGTGGAGGAAAACAGGTCAGACTCCTCACCCGTAAGGAACTCAAGTTCCAGCTAGTGAGCAGACCACACGTGGCTGACCTGGACAGTCGGTGTGTGGACCACAGAACACGGGAAGGCAAACACCCAAGCTTCCCAGGCTACAGGATGTGGCAAGCAGACCGACTGTACTGTCACTAGAATTGAATACCCTGGCCCTGGCTGCAGCCTTGACCTAACAGCTCTGTCTCTTCTCTGCCTGTAGTTTTCATGTCTTTGCCAAAAGATCTGAAACTGAGACCAAGAGCTCCCAAAGGGGGGGGAGGGTGAGGGGTAAGGACGGGGTAGGGAACCACCACCACCACCAACCAACCAAAGCCCCCTCCTCCCCCACCCCAAAGTGAAGGCTTGGCCTTTACACAGTGTTTGTACTTTAGCCATGCCTGGTGCTGTAGGACTGCCTCTCCTTCCAGCTTACTTGGGAAGCTGGGACTGGAAGGTTGCGAGTTCAAGGCCATCTGAGGTTCCTGAGACCTTCATGTCCCTGATTTTGATTGTCTTTTCTCAGACACAGGTCTTCCTTGCCAGTGTGTACAAAAAAAGAAAAGCCTTACCTATTCCCGGAGGCACCATGTGTGCTAAGCTGGTTTGAGTTGTTTTCTTTTTCCTACCCAGTCTCCAAAGTAAACAAAACCAGAGTCTTAGAAGGAGCAGATGCAGCAGCCTCCAGGTGCCTGGATGTGGCCCAATCAGGGAGGGACAAAGTCAGGCAGGATCCCTGGAGACAGTCACCAAGGACGCTCCCTTGCCCAGCACCTCTCTCTGCCAAGGTCAGGCAGGACCCAGGACCACACATTGAATGTGTGAGTCTACCTGGATAGAACAGACCGGTCCCCAGTCCTGTTCTTTGTACAGGAGCAGACTTCCCAGTCCACCCATGTTCTGTCTCGTGCTTTAGATGTGAGGGTGGGGCAGCGGCCGTGGTAAGAAGCAAAGAAGGAAACGGATGAACCAGCTCCTGAAGTGAGGGCATCCATCACAGCAGACTCAGCAGGAATTAGCCACAGGGTCCCATTCTGCAGGCGTCTTGGTCCACACTGTAAGGGATCTCACATTAGCTGCAGAAAGGTCCTGTGGCTTTCTTGGCTACAGTCTCAGCTGGCCCCAACTTGCTGCCCTACAGGCTGCCATTTGCAGGGGCGCCTCCTGCAGAGCCTTCTGTTAGGCCCTTCCTTACAGCATCTTTCTCGTTTGCTCAGTATCCGCCACTGTCCTTGGCTCCCAATAGCAGCTCAGCACCCACTGGTTCAGCAAAGTGAGTTCAAGCTCTGATTCAATACCGTCTCCAGAAGATCCTGTGACTTCCTTCATCAGGAGACAAAGCTCTCAGGAATGTGCGCTCAGGAGAAAGAGCAAACAGGGCTCAGGTGATCTTGACTAGCTAGAAATTCCAGGTCCCTCTATTGAATAGGACCCATTTAAGAGTAAGTTAAACTTTATACAAGGTTGGGCATGGTGTTGCACACCTTTAATCCCAGCATGGGAGTCAGAGGCAAATGGACCTCTGCTAGTTCAAGGCCAGCTTGGTTTATGTAGTGAGTTCCAGGACAGCCAAGGCTACATGGAGAGACCTTGTCTCAAAACACCAAAAACAAACTAAAATAAAGTGAACTTTTTTTTTCCTAGACAGGGTTTCTCTGTGTAGCCTTGGCCGTACTAGACTCCCTTTGTAGACCAGACTGGCCTCGAACTCACAGAGATCCACTTGCTTCTGCTTCCCCACGTGCTGGGATTACAGGCATGTTCCACCGTGCCCAGCTTAACATGAACTTTATATAAGGGAAAGCAAGGATTTGTCGTCTCATGCCTAAGAATTCTAGACAATGAAGCTCCATGAAGTCAGCAGGAAAGTTGTTTCTGTCCTTCCTGTAGCACCATCCCAAGCTCCGGATTCCTCCCCACCCCACCCCTAACACCATTACCTCACGATCCAGGAGGGCTGAGGAACAGCAGTCCTCGGGGCTGCATTCCAAGCAGCAGGGTGAGGGAGAGGGACACACAGGCAATAAAAGGGTGATCTACACATCTGAGTCAGCCCTGTCTACGTAAGCGTCTTGAAAATTCCATGCATCACAGCCCTTTCTATCTCAGCAGCCGTGACAGTGGCGTGGAAATGAAGTCCTTAGCTGGGCACAGTGCTTCTGTTGAGCTTAGAGATTTACAGTTAAATGGAGGAGCAGAACAGATGTCACTCGGTAACCTGAAATCTCTGTCCCAGTCCCTAAGCTAAACTGTCAGGAAGCATGCCCGTGGTTCCTTTTGTTAAGAACCAACAGATCTGTACAGGCAGCTGCCCTTTGCTCTACATCTCAGATGCCCTGGATGCAGGGGGCCTAGTGACTAGAGCAGTCTTCTCCTCCATGGAGAGTGACAAGAAGTTATGGGCAGGACCGGCATCTCTCTTCCTTCATGGCTCATTTGTATTCACAAGATGGGATCTCACAGACTTCAGCCTTGACAAACTGCAGACAGTTAGCCAGTGGGCATCTGTCATGATGCTGGGTGACTTTTACTAGAATGGGTGCTGACCTTCTTGTTGAGTGTCTTGTAGTGCCTTGAGGGCCCTGCGGTGGCACTGGCAGCCTGGATGCAGGGCACCTCTGCTCAGTTCCTCTCTGGTGACCTGCAGGCTTGTGCACCAGTCTCTAAGACACCCTCCCCGCCCTGCCCCCGCTCCCCCCTCCCATAGACACACTGCAGCATCTTTCCTGCGGTTGTGGGAACCCCCAGTGCCTTCTTGCGCTGCAGGTTGGTTTTCTGTTCAGTTGGAAGTCTACGAATGTAGGCCAGCTACGATAAGGAGAGGTGGGAGAGCGACAAGGAGCCCTGCCTTGTGTTTTCTGTTACCTTTCTGACTTAGTCAACTCTCCCGGGTCTATTTTCTTAGGTGAAATAGGAACTGGCAATCATAGTGACCTCCTAGAGTGAGGGGCTCGGCAGATTACACCAGCTACTGTGGGAGCCGCTTACCACGGAGCCTGGGCACAATAGGTCCTCACTAAAGGACAGTTAGGTCCCCATCTGAGAAAGCAGAATGAAGACAGATAGCAGAGCCTATTGTGGGTACTGGACCCCCGAACAAAAACCTCTTCTGACATTAGAGAAATCTGCAACTCTGGCATCTTGGACAGTATCCCAGGAAGGGATGGGCACTCGGTGCCAGCCCTCGGCAGAGACAGCCGGGCCCCAGAGGACCCAGGCCACTCCCCATCGGAAGGCTGCAGGCCTAGCTCAAAGAGCTGATTCACATTTTGTCCCAGGAACGCTGCACTTGGAAAACATTATTGATTCTGTGGCTCAGGCTGCAAAGCAGGAAGAAAGACTGAATTTCATTACCTAAAGCATTTATGCTTACTGTCCATGTGTTCTATTTAAAGAGGCCCTTGGCAATCGTTTTCATTAGTGTCTCTTCTGAAGACGGTTGTGTCCCCATCTTATAAAGGCAGAAATGAGAAGAAATAGCTGGCTGAAGAGCCTATGGCCAAACAGCAAAACTTAGAAATCATGGCCCTCAAGTGTCTTGTGGATTGCTTCACTAGTCTGCTCCCCGAGGGCCTGCTGAGGCCTCTCCTGCCTTGTGCTCACTACTCAGATAAGCCATGGACAGTCGCCAGGCAAATGCAGGCCATCCAGCTAGGCTGCATGACTCTGTTCCCTCCCTGCTCAGGACCGGAGATGGACTGCAACTGTCCAACCAAATCACAAGACATCCTGCTGCCAGCCATTCTCAAGTAGGGGATGAGGACTTTTCCAGGATCTTGTCACAATGCACAGTCCTGGACACTGGGCTTGGGGGGAGGGGGGCGCGCGGGAACAGAGAACTAGCCTTGTGCATCCTCCGAACCCGGCACCTGAAAGAAACTGTGGCTGACTGTTACCTCACGGATTTGAGGAGGTGGTTGATACATAAACTGGAAACAAAGCCCTGGTCCAGGCAAATCACTGTGTCTCCCCACATCCTCCACACGTGGCACAGCTGCTCCGACACTTTCCACACACTAGCTCTTGGCAGTGACTGCAGGAGGAATGGGTATGACCACTGGCCCTTTTTTTACGGGAGCTTGGACTTAGGTCCAGACAGCTCAGATCCATAGTCAAAGCAGCCCAGAATCTCCACTAGTCTCCCCTGTGCTTCCTTGTGGGACAGTTGTGCAATGTGTTGAGTTTTTCAAGATGATGCTGGGCCCAGGCCCTTCGTGGAGGAGGCCTGGCCAGCTTCCAGATAATTATAGCTTAGCGCTGAAGCCAGGGCCGTGCTGCCCCTGAGCTGGGGACCAAGGCCTTTGATCACAGCAGCGCAGCAGTCTGTCCTGCTACCCAGAGAAGCATCCTTGTCATGTGGCCCTCCACGATGGATC
Source organism: Acomys russatus (assembly GCF_903995435.1). Lineage (NCBI taxonomy): Eukaryota > Metazoa > Chordata > Mammalia > Rodentia > Muridae > Acomys > Acomys russatus. Next base: position 76,490,921 of record NC_067142.1, on the reverse strand, counting down.
CGTTTTTAGAGAACAGTGTTTGGCCACTGGCTCTTGCATCGCACCGAGAACATGATGCACCCAGCAGGCCTGATTGCAAAGAGAAACGAAGAAGGAGGCAGGGTTGTAGCTTCTCAGTTGCTGAAACAGACACCCAAAATAACCCCAGCCCTCAGGCCCGGCCTGGTACCCTCCTTGTCCCAGGAAGAAGCTTTATCAGATTCCCAAGGGCACAGTTCAGTTCTCTTTATTATGTAGGGCCCACTCTGTGTCCCGAGGCGAGGACTCTCCTCTCTCCTTTTGAGATAAGCCAAAGTTGTCTGGACTAACTAAACTGACCCAGCATGAAGACCACCCGTGGGGCCTGGCTCTGCTGGGGTGTTCAGAGATGGAAGCTGATCTGGAGCCTTTGGGATTTGCATGCAGACATCTGTTACATGTACTTTAGCTGCCGGGCAGAAAGTCTGTGTAGACACAAGCATCCACTGTCAGCTTTCAAGACAGGCCTCAGCAAGCAAACAGCTTGGTGGGAGGCTCCCTTAGTCAGCGCCGAAAGTGAAGCCGGCGTGTCACCTGACCTCAGTGATCCATGTGTCATGTTCTTTCTGATCTCTGGCATTTGTTGGTCCCCCGCCCAGTGGCAGGGGGCTGGGGGGGGGGTGGAAGCTGGGGGAGGCAGGGGGCTTTCTGTAACATGGACAGCAAGCTGAATGAGAAGTTAGGAACCGATAGACTAGAGCTGGCCACTTAGACACCCTACTATCACACCCCGTGGCCACCAAATGTGCTTGACTCTGTCGTTGGGACCCTGCCAGATCTTTTGTAACATTTGAAAACAGTCATCGAAAGCACCGGATGACAAAATTCCCCTTGGAGATTGGGAAATTATGATTGGGATGATGGCATATTTCTGGAACCCAGGATGGATGGCTTCCCAGAGGCCAGGAGAAAGAGGTCATGCTCCAAATCCCAGTTCACTCAAAGCAGCGCGACTCTCTCTTGTTTTATGTACCAAGGTCAGGTATAGAGTTCACTTGAATGAGAGCTCCATTGCTTATTAGCCTCCCCTTTCCTGTTCTACAGCTCTTTAAAAGAAGAAACAGCAAGCCAGGCAGTGATGGCGCACACCTTTAATCCCAGCACTCGGGAAGCAGAGGCAGGCCGATCTCTGAGTTGAGGTCAGCCTGGTGTACAGGGTGAGTTCCAGGACAGCCAGAGCTCCACAGAGAAACCCTGTCTTGGAGGAGGCGAGGAGGAGGAGGAAGAGGAGAGGGAGAAGCAGGAACAGGGAGGAGGAGGAAGAGGAGGAGGAGAAGGAGGAGGAACCGCTGGAGGGAAGAGCAATGTGTTGTTTGGTTTGGCTCCTGGCGATGGGACCCAGGGTCTCAGATGTGCAGGCCTAGTGCTCTATCACCAAGCTGCACATCCCCAGCACTAAGAAGTCAAGCATGAAGAAATGTTGCAGAAGTCATCCGGGTCTCAACTGGGCCTCTCTGGATGAGTCTGCGTCCTGGCTCTCTGTCTGGCTGACCCTGAAAGAAGAATCGCGCCCTCATAATCTTTCCCAGCTCTTGTCTCGGTGACAAAGGGAGGGCATTCTTTGGAATATTAATCGAAGGTAATAAACACACACAAGGACCCAACAGAGTTCAGAGTTAAAAATCACATGAAATTGGGGCATAAAAGAACCATCTTGTTTCTTCTGCCACAAGCTTCCTGGAGTCAGGCCCAGGAAGAAACAAGGGGCTCCTGAGGCCAGTTTTCTCGCTCTGCTCCTCTGTGGACAAGTGACCCTTTGGCTACAGACAGACCAAAAGAAGCATCTCAACCTGTTTAGATGGTGCCCTCTTTTAAAGTGAAACGTGAGGCCGGCGCTCCAAGCCATCATTGTCCGGAGAGTTCCCAGGGAGGCTTTTGTGCTGTGCCCTGGATGCCCATCACAAGTGCTCTGGCTGGTCCCATCCCTGGGCTCTGCCTCCTGAGTCCTGTTGCATCAAATGACTGTTAACATTTCCTTTCAGGGCCTTTTCAAGCTGCTGGGTGAAAGCCAAGCAGTAGCTTCGCTGGGTTCATTCACCCCAGAGCGGGGAGCTTTTCAGCACTGTGGGAAGGCTGTGTGTTTGCAAATCAGCATAGTAGGGCAGAGCGAGTTGGAAGCCATCTCACAGTTCATCAGCCTCCTACTCAGTGGGAGACTAACTCTGCTCTGGGAAACCTGTCTGGAGCTGTGACACCCTAATGTCAGTCATTTCATCTCATCAAACACCCACCCCTCTTAAAAATGCCACCAGGCATGTATTTATGTTTAAGTTAAAGGTGAATTAAAGTTGGAAAATTACTGGAGAATTTTCTGGCACTGTACACGGAGAGACTTGGAGATCAGTACTCTACCCAGGGAAGGCATTTGACTAAACTGTGAAGTAGGAGGAAGTTGTCTTTGATGTTGCGACCAACCCCCACCCCCTCCTTAGCCTGTACTCTCACAGACTGCCTGGTACCTCCCTCCCCCACGGCTGCCACCAAGAACTGGCCCTCACTCCTGTTTCCTCTGTTGTTCTGAGCCTCCTTCCTCTCAACTCCCTTGCTAACACTCACCCAGTGCAGCTTCTCCCAATGTGTAAGGGGGTGGAGGAGGATGGGGGGGGGGGGCACAGGGGGAGGTGTCTCAGAGACTTTTCCTTGGAAACCTGAGGTCCCTTCTAGCACAGAATTTTGAGAAGTGCTCAGAGTGAAGCTAATATTTTGAAGACTTCATCCTTCCCAGGGATCAGGAATATTTGCACATTAACTAGAAATGATACCATTCTCGTTCCCCCCCCCCCCTCCCAAGTAATTTCCAGTGGAATATCAACAGATGGTGGACTGAACGGGGGTGGGGGGCTGGGAGGGTGGGGGGAGGGGAGGGCAGCCTGGCCCATATGGTAATGTCTGTACTAGGTCTGCGAATCTTTGCTTGGAACAATACAGAAGACATTGGTCAGGGTTCTCTTTTCACTTAATCCATTACTTACTAAATGCTCTAGGAGTCCAAAGGCGGGTGAGACTCTGTGATAAATGCCCCAGGAACACAGATGCGAGGAGGTGGCTTCTGCCTGCAAGCCAACAGAGGGTTAGTATGCGCACTGCGCTTTATTAGCTTACCTGAGACACGTCACACTGTGTAGTCCAAGCTGCCTCCAAACTCATGGTCCCCCTGCTTCACCCTGCCAAGCAGCTGGCATTGTAATAGGTGTGTAATAGGTGTGCACCACTGTGCGCTCGTCCTGCACTGGCTCTAAGGTTGAGGCCTTCACCAGGCTGAGAAGGGTGGAGAGAGAAGCAATGGAAAGAGACACAGGCAATTTTGGGGGAGCCCCAAGACTCTGAAGCATGGGGGGGGCGGTGAGAAGAAAGGAATGTAAAAGTGAGGCTGACACTGGGCGGAGGGTGGAGCTCACTCTTCACTGGGGTTTGATCTTGGATGTTCTGTGAACATAGGGAGATGGTAACTCTTTAAGATGGGCCTGGTAGCAGGTCTTTAGGTCATTGGCAGATGGTGCCTTTGAAGGGAACTATGAGGATTCTGGCCCTTTCTTCTTTCTTTCTTACTCTTTCTGCCATGAAGTGAATGGTTTTACTTCATTATGCGCTCATCCATCAAAATCTGGCACCCCACAAGAAGTTACAAAAAGCAATGAGTTGGTTCAGCCATGGCCTGCAGCCTCTGCAACTGTGGGCTACGTTAAAAACCTTTCAACCTCTTTCTCTCTCTCTCTCTCTCTCTCTCTCTCTCTCTCTCTCTCTCTCTCTCTCTCTCTCTCTCTCTCCCTCCCTTTCTCTCCAAGACAGGGTTTCTCTGTAGCCCTGGCTGTCCTGGAACTCTCTCTGTAGACCAGGCTAACCTCAAATTCACAGACATCAATGGACCTCTGTCTCCTGAGTGCTGGGATTAAAGGTGTGCATCACCAGCAGGTGTAGTAAGAATTTTAGTTTCTTTAAAAACTCAGTTAGGAGCCAGGCAAGGCGGGACACACCTTTAATCCCAGCACTTGGTAGGCAGAGGCAGTCAGATTTCTGTGAGTTCAAGGCCAGCCTGTTCTACAAAGTAAGTTCCAAGAAAGCCAATGTTTTACAGAGAAACCCTGTCTCAAAGAAACAAAAACAAAAACCCAAACAAACAAACTAATAAAACCCAAAAACAACAACAAAACAGTTGTGTTATGTGAATATGTTTTTTGTTTTAATACAGGTGTGGGGTATGGAGCTGCTACAGATTGTCCATAGAAGCTGACTAGAATTTGACTTGTGCTCTAGCAGGGGCATGATTTTTGCCAGCTGCAGATAGTTTGCATTTGGAATGTTGGGGACTCTTGAGAGGGCATAAATGTGAGAGCCTGGAGAAGTCCTGTGGCCGCTGCGGCTCCGCCTGCTGCTGTTTTTGCTATTGCTGCATTGTGATGGTTGATGGTTAGAGATATCCTGTCGGCAAATATCAAATTTGTCCCCAAGAAAATCAATGCCCCTAATGAGCAGAAAGTAGTCTAAAGAAATATATGCCCCTTTTTCCCCTCTATTTTTCTTTCTCACCTATCTGGTGTTGGGGAGTGGGAAGGGATTATGGTGCAGAAGGGTGGTAGATATAGGAACCCAGATAAACTAGCCAAAAATATAGCTACAGGCTAACATCCATTTTTTTATTTTAATTTTTTTTTTTTTGAGAAAGGATCTCCCTATGAGTTGAGCTTGCCTCAAACTCATAGAGATCTGCCTGCCTCTGCAGCCTTAAACTAGTCTCCTTCATGTTAGTAATCTCAGTTTTGTCACAGGGACAGAGCTGACTAACACGTGTCTCTGGTAGCCTACTGAGAAATAGAAGTATGTACGGAATTGCCTGACATTTTTCAGACTTCTGTTTAGAAGGCAACTCTGCCTTCTCCCAGGGAAGAGACCACTGAAGCTCCAACCAAAGCTTCATCCATACAAGGTGGGAGAAGAGAGGAAGAGTAAGACTGAAATGAGTGCCGATAGCCAGCTGTTTGGATACTAAAGTAAAAAGAGAAGTCACGGGTATCAGATGACGGTTCTTGCTGTCATGTGATGTGATGATGACATTAGCTGACAATAGGAATTCTGGGAGCAAGGGCCATGGAAAATAATAAGCTTGGTTTGGGGATGCTTGGCTAAGAGGCCAGGTGTAGAATGAAGGGTTGCTGATGATCCTATAGTCCCTGTGCCCGGTATTCATGTTTTTGGTCTTAGAAGAACACCAGGTGCTTGTCGGTGGCAGGCTGATGTCGTCTCTGATCTGACTTCCTCTCAGCTCCTCAGGCACCGCCATTTTCCCAATAGAGAACAGAGTGCAGGTGTAGGTAGTGTAAACCAGAGATCTGGGGTTTTACTGTCATTAACCAAAGGCAAGCAAGGTAGAAGCATCCAGAAGCTCTGGTCAGCCCTCTTTACACACAGGTGTACTGCTTCACTTTTCTAAATGTTAAGGGCTGGGTATAGCTGGGTGGTAGCACACTTGCCTAACTTACATGAAATCCTGGGTCCGTCCCCAGAAGTGTGAAAATAATCGACTAAATGTTCAACTCATTTCCCACCGCTACTCAGTATTTTCTCTCTTTCTCTCTCTCTCTCTCCTATGTAACCCAGCTGGCCCGAACTCACACTCTCCTGCCTCAACCTTCCCCAGTGCTTGAGCTCCCAGCACACCACTTCCTCCCGTGCCTCTATTGCTTTCAGCTTCTTTTTCCCAAGTAGTGTCTTTGCTTTGGAAACTAACATTTCTTTGGAAGAAAACTTTCTCTTTACTCATCTTCTCCTAAAATTGGCATCATTGGCTGAGTGGAAACCAAAACAGACTAGATCTTCAAGAATTTTTTTTTGTATAACATTTGCATAATTCATCCCAGAAACCCTAAGAATGCCCGTTCCCTCTCCTGTGTAACTCTCCAATGATACAGCTGTGCACTTCACATCATGATAGTGAAAAACTAAGAAACTAACTAAAAATGCCAAAATAAAGGACTAACTAAGTGAATTAAAATGGCTCATGAACTAGAATTTAATACAAATGGATGAGAGGCAAAGGCATGTGGATCTTTGTGAGTTTGAAGCTAGCCTGGTCTACATAGTAAGCTCAGGGCCAGCCAGATTTACATAGTGAGACTCTGTCTCAAAAAACCAGAAAAACAACAACAACAACACCCCAATAACAGTGTAGATGAACACTGGTTGAAAGCTACAAGGCCACTCGATGCTCATTCATTTTAAAATTAGATTATGTATAATTTTGAAAATATCTAAAAACTAAGCAAAATGTGATTGGTTATCTGAGATGACAGTGGAAGTCTATAATTCAAGCCTTCTTCCTCCTCCTCCTCTTCTTCCTCTTCCTCCTCCTCTTCTTCCTCTTCCTCTTCCACTGTTATTTCTTCCGCAGCCCTGTATAACGGGCAGGTGGGTTACTAGGGCTAACCACTCTCTCAGCCAGGGCTAGACTAAAGAACAGGGAAGCCCTGCAACAGTAGCTAAGCTGGAAATGGCTCATAAATTACATTTTTCAAATCTGCAGGCACCCTCTGGGGATTCTTTGAAACAGATAGATAATCATATAGGGAGTCTCATAGCAGGTTCTCTTATTACGTGTTGCCAGCTTTTCCTGCAGCCTTAGGTCTGAAAACCTTAGCTCTTCTTCAGTCTCTCAGGGGGAAAAAATGCCTACGGCTTCATTTCTTACCCTGAAATTACTGTGATTTTTGGGATTCTTCCCCGATCTATGCAGTTTACCTTCTAACCCAGAAGCGTTGCTGCAAGAGATAAGTAGCCTTCCTGAGGACAGGGGTCATGTGAGGGCCACGGGTTCTGAGAGTGACGGAGAGCAGCGGAAGACAAAGAGGTTGCTGGGTAACAGACGCCAGAGCAAGGCCAGATCAGGTTGCTAACTACATTTGCAGAGTAACATTCTGTTCTCACCCGTGCAGCTGAGGGGCAGCAGGCAAGAGACAGGAAAACTAATCAGGGCGCAGTCTGTGCTCAGTCAGCTTTCCAGCTAGCGGGCCTCAGTGGACTGCACCCGGCTGACCACTTCCTCGCCGCCCGGCTCCTCTGCTCTCTGCTCCTCCACAATCCTCTGCCTCTCCTCAGAGCAGAACATCTCGAAAGAGTGATCAATACTCGCTTTGAGACTCTCCCCAGCTAGGCTCTTGTTCTCACACACTAGTGAGACTGATGCTGTCTAACACTGACCTTGGTAGGTGAGCAATCTTTAGCCCTCAGCATCCACGGCCTTTGAGCATAATTTAGTAGAATTGGAGCCTTTTTCCTCTGTGGGTTTTTGTTTGTTTGTTTTTGTTTTGTTTTCTTTTGTTTTTGAGATAAGGTCTCCGCCCAGCCCTGGCTGTCCCTGGAACTCACAGAGATCTCCCTGCCTCTGCTTCCTCAGTGCTGGGATTATAGGCGTGCACCGCCACGCCCAGCGTGCTTTGTCCTCTTTGACACACCTTATTCTCTCGCCTTCTAGGGCCCTGTGCTCTCCTGCGGCACCCTGGCCCCTCCTTCCTGAGGATACCCCCAGAACTCAAGTTCGGTCTTCTCCCTCTGTGCTTCATAGTCTGTCTCATCTACTCTCAAAACGCAATAACATTTATAATTCCAATGCTTAGGCTGTATCTATCTGTCCAGACTTCCCCCCAGACCCTGAAATCCACACTGCTATATCTGATTGGCTACTTGACATCTTTATTTGAAAGTCTTTTAAAAAGATTTATCATTATTTTTAAGTGTATGCATGCCTCTGTGTGTGTGTGTGTGTGTGTGTGTGTGTGTGTGTGTGTGTGTGCACGTGCGCGCGTGCGCACATGAGTGCAGATGCGGGTGACCACCTGATGTGGGTGCTGGGAATTGAATCCAGGTCCTAAGTAATAACAGTGTGTGTTTTCGACTGGTGAGACATCTCTCTGGCTCATAATTGGAAGTCTTAATAGATAATCTAAGAAGTTAACACTCAGGAGCTAGAGATTTCGACCAGTGGTAGAGCACATGTTTAGTGTGCTCAAAACCCTGGGTTCAGTTCACACCAACCAAAAAGCTATGTCCACCCCAGTGAAGTCAGTTACATCTGCTGCCGGCATATGTCCTGTCCTCAGTGCTCTCTTCTGTTCCATCCTTCAAGTTCTGAGAACAAAAACCTTAGAGTCAAAACAAAAACGCCCAATTCCCTGTATCCCACCGCACTCTTAGTCTATCAGGGAATCCGCTAGCGTTCCCTGTAAATATACCCAGAGTTAGGATATATTTCACCATCTTCATCCCATTGCCCTGGTTTGAGCCACCGTCTCATATTACTCCGACCATTGAACTTCTAACTGATCATCTTTATGGCCATCCTGGCTTTTTGTTTTTGTTTTGTGTGTTTTTTTTAAACAAGCTTCACAACACAATAACTGAGCAGTTATTACTCTATTCTCTTTAAAATTTTAATTATTATGATTTATTCAGATTACATCCTGATTGTTATCCCCTCACTTGTATGTTCCTGTTCCCACTCTGCCTCCCTCTTCCGCCCTATTCTTCCCCCCCCCCCCCCGACCTCTGGCAGAAGGGGACCTCCTCCCCCACCATATGACCACAGCCTATCAGGTTTCATCCAGATAGCCTGCTTCCCCTTCCTCTGTGTGACCGCAGGTGGCCGCTGGACCTCCCCACAAAGGGAAAGTGATCAAGTCGAGGCCACCAGAGTTCATGTCAGAGGCAGTCCCCACTCTCCCCACAACCATGGAGAATGAGCTGTCCATTGGCTATACCTGAACAACTATTCTTGTTTTAACCACCACCACTTTTACTTATTTTAGTATTGGGTGTTTTTCAAGATGGCAGCAAGAATGAGCCTATGATGTCTACGATATTTGTGTATATGTGTTGGTGTGTTATGTGTGTATGTGTGTGTGCATTTGTGTGGATGTACTCAATGCCATAGTGCACACATGAAGATCAGAAGCGAACCTCAGCTGTCAGCCCTCACTCTCTGCTGTGTCTGAGACAGGCTCTCCTGCTCTCTGCAGTGCACACACAGGCCTCTGGGTATCCTCCTGTCTCTGCTTCTCCTCTCACTGTAAGAGAGCTGGAATTACAGACGTGCACTGCCACACCATGTTTGCGTAGTGGGTACTTTGCCCACTGAGCCATCTGTCCAATCTGGTTCTGTGGAATTCTCAGTTTAGTTGTCTTATCTTTGTTGCTACCTCCAACAAAGGCCCTCAAGGCTCCCCACGGTTTTGTTCTCTGTTATCACTCTGATCTGTTTTTCCAGCTCTGTCCCATTCCTTTCCATCACTGCAGTCACTCTGGTTTTTCTTGAGCTGCTTGACATTCCTGCCCTAGGGTAAAGGACAGCTGCCCTTTTCCTGGAATGCTTTTCCATTCTCCTTCTTTCAGGTCTTTGCTGGAACACGGTTGTGTGGGCAGGGCTCCTAGAGGAGGCTCTCAGATGGAAGGTGATTGCCCAGAATGTTCTGAGAGTCAAGGTCTGTTAGGGGTTGAGAAAGCAGGACTAGACTATGAAGCCATCTCAGTGAGGTTGTCAACCATTGCCACATGTATAAAATCGTGGTGGCAGGGACAACCTGAGTTAGGTCAAGGGGGTCTGACTAACCTGTCTCCGATTCAACCAGTTGTTGGAGTTGGGAAGCTGAGAGCGGCCTGAGGGAAGGGTGATGGTACCATTTTGCTTGGGCTGGCAGACTCCCCAGTAGCTTTGGAGCTTATGGGTCATCAGAGGATCTACTGTAATCTACCGCTGTGCTGCTTAGATGCGCTCCTCGATGGTTCAGGGAGCGGCTCCTTCAGACTTCAGTGGCTTCTTTCCCCCGAGAACCGTCTATCAAGAGGGCTAAGAGGGGGAACTACAGCCCCTGACATCGCCGCTGCTTTCAGGGCTACAATTAACATTCCCTTCCCTCCCGCTATTATCAAGTCTAGATTCCCCTCTCACAAAGCAACTTTCCTTGTGGCCCCTGATGGACCTTCACTTCTGAGGGTCCGTCCCTTGGTCACTACCCCGTTCTCAGGCCACAGCTGCTGCACTTGCTCATTAGCCATGGAACTTGAGTGAGGGAGTATCAAGAGTCACCGGAGTAGAACACCTTGATTGTCAAACATGCTCTTCGATGTCCCCAGTGTGACAGCTGTACTCTCTTCTCTTGCTATTCAGTCAGTTAATTCTGCAGTTAGCATTAGGTGCTAAAGTGCCCCCAAAGGATGATGTGTTGAAAGCTTGCTCCCCGAACAAGTGGAACTTTGGGGATGTTCTGACTTTATGAAGGAGCTGAGCCATGCAAAGAGAGACTGTTGGGAGGTGGTGGAACTCTGAAGGGTTAGGGTCTGTTTGGATGGTGTGGGTCATGGGGACAAGCCTTAGAAAGGTGTGCCTTGTTCCCAGCCACTGTGAGGTGGGCAGCTCTGCTCCACTCTGTCCTCCACTTACCCATCTCTACCATGATGGTCTGTCTCAGCACAGACCAAGGAACATGAGGCCAAGTGGTGCTTTGAGTAAGAGCAGCCCCCATAGGCTCATGTATTTGAATGCTTAGCTTGTCTGAAAGGATTAGGAGGATTAAGAGGTGTGGCCTGGTTGGAGGAAGTGTGTCATTGGGGGTGAGCTTTGAGGGCTCAAAAGCCCATGCCAAGCCCAGAGTCTCTCTGGAAGAGGATGTAGCTCTCAGCTACTGTTCCAGCACATGCCTGCATCCTGCCACACTCCTCACCCCGATGACAATGAACTAAACCTCCAACCCTGTAAGCAAGCCCTCTTCACAGCAACAGAACCGTGACTAAGACATAGTGGCCATAGACCTAAACCTCCGAAACTGTGAACCAAAATAAATCCTTCCTGCTTTTTCAGTGAGTTCTAAGGTATTTGTCACAGTAGGAAAACATCTGCCGTGCTGTCAAGGTCCTCACTCACTCACTTGTGAAACCCTGAAGTTCCCCAGTAGTATCAGCGCCTTGTTGCTCAATGAGACTTTCCCCGTGATTCCTGGTGGAAGTATTTTTCCTTTTATAGACAGGACTTTTAACCTTGCAGAGCCAGAGCTGCAGGCAGAAAACACAAATTCCCCAAGTGGATGATAAAAGCGATACTAAAGTCATTCTTGTGGCTACCTCTTGGTTCCTAGGCTGAAGAAAACACTACCACCTTTTTCCGTGGACAAGATGATAGGATGTCATGCACCTACATCTGTGTCACCTTTGCTGTATTGTGGATTCATTCGGTCTAATGCAGCTGTGCTGGTTAGTTGGGCTTTTGTTTGCTTTGTTTGTGAACTTCACACCAAGTAGAGTCATCTAGAATGAGGGAACCTTAAATGAGAAAAATGCCTCCAATCAGATCCAATGCAAGGCCAGTTAGCAGATAATTTTCTTGACTAATGGTCGATGGGGAGGGGCCCAACCTACCATACACAGTGCCAATCCTGGGGCAGATGGCCTGGGTTATGTTTTAAAAAGCAAGCTGAGCCAGATGGCATGGCTCATGCCTTTAATCCCAGCACGGGGGGGGGGGGGGGGGGGGGGGGGGGGGGAAGCAAGGCACTAGCCAGACACTCTCCATGACTTCCAGGCAAGCCTGGTCACATAGTGAGTTCCAGGCCAGCCAGAGCTCCATAGTGAGACCTTGCCTCAAAAAACAACAAAAGAAGCTGGGCATGGTGGCGCATGCCCTTAATCCCAGCACTCGAGAGGCAGAGGCAGGCGGATCGATGTGAATTCGAGGCCAGCCTGGTCTACAAAGTGAGTCCAGGACAGTCAAGGCTACACAGAGAAACCCTGTCTTGGAAAATAAAAGCCAACCAAACAAAAGAAACAAACAAAGAAGACAACCAAATAGCAAACTGAGCATAGACGAAAACCAAGTCAGCTTCCTTCCATGTTTGCCACCTCTGCTCCTGCCCTGATGGGCTGTGGTTGGGGTGTATGTACACCCCATAAACCATTTCCTCCCTGATGAGTTATTTTGGGTCAGTCTTTCTCTCTCTTTTTTAAAAGATTCATTTATTTTATGTGCATCAGTTTTTTGGTTTTTTGTTTGTTTATTTTCCTGTATGTATATGTCTCTGTGAGGTTATCAGATCTCCTGGAACCAGAGTTACAGACAGTTGTGAGCTGCCGTGTGGGTGCTGGGAATTGAACCCAGGTCCTCTAGAAGAGCAGCCAGTGCTCGTAGTCACTGAGCCATCTCTCTAGCCCCCTTGCCTATTGATTTTATTACAGCAACAAAACACAGATTAGATGGCTGGGCATGGTGGCACATGTCTTTAATCCCAACAGAGGCAGGAGGATCTCTGTGAGTTCTAGGCCAGCCTGGTCTTCATAAAGATTTCCAGGACAGCCAGGAAAAAATAAGGAGACCCTGTGTAAAAAGAAAAAGACAAAAGAAAGAAGGAAACGGTTAAAAAAAAAAAAATCAAAACAGAGCAGCAGTGTGTCAAGGGATCCTCTGCTAACCAGAGGATACAGCACTCTAATGATTGGACAGTTTGGAGACCTGTATGGAATAAAGGTAAAGTCACCCCAGAGTGACTGTCACTTTCTGTGTAAATGAGCAGGGTACCAGCTTGGTCTTCTCAAGGGGCGGTGCTAGAGGCAGCACTCAGTGTTAGCCTCTGTTGCAAGAGATGGCAAGGCCAGCATCAGTGAGTGGGAACCCGTGCTGCCAGCCCATGCAGAGCTCCATCACTGCTACCACAACCACTGCTTCTAGGCGCCGTTAGCCAGCAGTGGAGCAGCCAGTGACAGAGGTGGTCTAGCTTACTCTAGCTGTAGCACCTTTGCAACCTGGTTGTTGGTGCTATCTTGTGGGCATTAAAGGCCACCATGACCTTTGTATTATATGCCTTATTTGTTCTGAGCCAAAGCCACTCCACCCCAAACACAAATTGGATGACAGATTCTCTCTGCCTGAAGGTCTGCATGTATATCAAAGAGATCTGTGGTTCACTGTCGTCTTTCTGTGTCACCCTTGACTGATGGTATAGTACAGCAACAATCTGCTTTCGGTTTGCACTCACTTATGAAGCTACCCAAACTCAGGTCCAAGGAACCAACCATTCACATAAGCTAGGAAAGAGGCCCAGGGCAGTGATGATGGTGGATGACACAGTGCATCATGCAGATCTCTGCATCCTTCGTCCTGGCCTGTGGTTGGTCCTGGATGTGCTACTTTCATCTTACAATGGACTTGCTGTGGGGCCATGTGACCTCATCCCTCCACAGCCCTGCTAGGGCCAGCTGATGGTAAGCAGTCCTGCGGTGGACTAGTTGCCCAATGCGTACATGCTCTGTCTCTATTAGGCCCCAATAGCACGTCAAGACTCTAGGCAGATATTTAGCTCCACAGCTGCCATGCCTTGCTTCAGAACTCTAGGGCTCTACGTTGTGTCAGTTCTCTTTGGAAACTGTCATAAATTCCACGTGATATCTTTCCCGAACATTGATATCTCTACTACAGTACATACAGATCGGCAGATCATATGGCTTGGACATTAGAGATGTCTGCCCTGCGGCCTGCATATGTGGCAGAACCCTTTACTGTCCTTGGTCACATTTAGTACTGACAGGATTTCAAGTTACCTTGTACAAAGTGATAGCCCCAGGTTAAGAATATGCTGTCTCTAGAAATCTAAGAGGCGCACTGTGTTGGGGTTCCTTCTTTGGGACAATAACTGCAAGATCCAATAATGCATCTTTTTACTTTAGAGGGGTGTCACCTCATGACCTAGATAATCGAACCCATAAAAATGGTAGCTGTGGTAGATCTCTGACTCTTTTTAAATATTTATTTTTATTTTATTTGTGTTGGTGTTTTGCTTGCATGTATGCTTGTGCGTTCAGTGCCTTAGGAGGCCAGAAGAGGGGTCAGATCCCCAGGAATTGGAGTTACAGATAGTTGTGAGCTACCGTGTGGGTGTTTGGAACCAAACCCAGGTCCTCTGCCAGAGCAGCAGGTGCTCCAGCCCCAAAGATGCATTATATTTTAATTATGTGGATGTGAACATGGGCCCAGGTAACTGCAGCTAAGAGACACCTGACATGGGTGCCAGGAACAGAACTTGGGTGCTCTGTAAGAGCCATCCGTCCACCCCTAACCTCTAATTCTTCATAGAGATTTTTCCACTCTCTGGAACGCATGCATTCCAAAAGCCTCAGAATCCCTAGTCCCTTCTTGTTGAGATGGTAGGGCGAGCATGATGTCATCAGTATCAGCCAGTCCAAGTCTGGGCCTACTTTATACCAAGAGCAAGAACATTACCTGAACCCTGGCCACGGCTGTAAATGTACGCTGCTGTGTTCCCAGTGAATCAACTGTACTGACGGAAGAGCAGGCACCCACTGGCTGAGGAGGCCACACGCTCGTATCTGAGGACAGCAAGGATAGCACACCAGGCGAGGTAGCTGTTGTTTGACCATGGTACTCTGTTGTCATCTTCTTGGTCTGGCTTTCCCAGGGTTCAGATTGATGACTGAATGGAGAAAGGGTGAGGACCGCCGCCCTGCATCCCTTAGGTCTCTCTCAATTACTTTTATAATTACGTGTTATGAATCGCTGTCCTTCCCAGGAGTGCACTACAGCTTTTGATTTGCTACCTCAGCACCTGCGGGAAGGAGTGCTGCAGACTCGTCCACTTGTCCATCACACCCTCATAGCTAAGAAACCAAGGCACAGCCAATGTGTGTGTGTGTGTGTGTGTGTGTGTGAGAGAGAGTGGGGGGTATGGGTGTGTGGTGTGTGGCATAAGTGTGTCTGTGTGTGAGTGTATGTGTCTATGTGTGTGCCTATGTGTATGTATGCCTGTGTGTATGTGTTTGTGTGTGTGGTGGTGGGGAAGTGTGTGTGTATGTGTGTGTGTGTGTGTGTGTGTGTGTGTTGATGTGCACGTGCCATGGCAAATGTGTGGAGGTCAGAAGATAACTTGTGGGAGCTGGTTCTTCCCTTTTACTTTCCACTACATGGGTCCTGGAATGGAACTCAGGTTGTCCATCTTGGTGGCAAATGCCTTTACCCACTGAGAGATCTCACTGGCCCATATCCATTTAAATTAGATATTTAACATTAGGAAAATGATTACCTGGTGAGTTCTGAGACATAGTGAGTAACTGCTACATGTACTAACCAACACCGTATGCACCGACTTTGAAAGGGGTCTCATGATGGTGCTTTAGTCTTCGGGTTTCAGCAAAGATCCCCACATCCAAGTGTCCTGGGAAGAATATTCTTTATTTTTATTGTCTAATTACAAATGGCCATAGCTTCCTTTAGGGAAGACTTGGGAATTATTCCCTACTGTCACCGTGATGTCACTGGGCACTTCCTGATGGGGACCAGACCTTACCCACAGGCTCCGGGTCTGAAAACTCCTCTACATTAGGAAACCTGGCAGAGCTTAACTCTTCATCGGGATGCCTGTCATTGGCTTCCTGGTCATCAGTCCTGGAGTTCACTTCCCATACTGACTGAGCAGAACCTCTTTGCCCAATTATTCTGTCCGTGTTTTGCTAACTACATGCAACTCCCTGAGGGTCGGGGTCCCTTGGCTGCCACTTGCCGCTCATTATGATAATTGCATCCACCTGGCTTCTGAGGGTTTTGTGTTGCATCTGTCCTTATTGTTATCTGTGAACTGTGTTCAGTGGCGGCATCTCTGCTCACAGCTTTGGCTATAGACTCTGGATCATGTTGGTATCTCCTCCCTCCCACCCTCTTCAGCATCCCTTATGGCCTGCGGTACCCTCTGGGTCCTCCATGAACAGCATCGTCTGGCAGGATTTCCTGTCGTGTGTGCTGTGCTGATTCTAACAGACCCACTTCCCTGAACCTTGTAGTCTCTTCTTCCATTGTCTACCATGGCAACTCTGGCATTTCTACATCAGCTGTGGACCACACATTTATTCGGGCTCCTAAGAACCTTCTGAGCAAGTTGTGCTGCCGGCCTGAGATGAGTCACAGATGGACAACCAACCCTTTATTCCCTTTCCCGTTCTGCCCTGGGCCCTGTTGATCCATGCATGCTCTGCCAACAGTCCCTGGTATGTAGTGATGGCCCTGCTGCTCCTCAGTAGAAGCCCTTTCCTCCTTTGTCAGGCCCAGGCTTGCCTCTGGCTGGAGTATGTTCTTACTTTGCCCTAGTTATTGGTCTCATGGTTATGAAGGCAGGTGAGTCCTAGTCTGTGAAAGTGCACATTGTCATGCAGTGGAGTCATCTTTAAGAAGAGGAGAGTACTGGTCCTTACTAGAGAGAGGTAGATAGCATCTGCAGGCTCAAAGTAATCTGGGGATACAGGCTCCTTAGGTAAATTCACTGAGATACTCACATCTGGTGTATCAGATGCTGTGAGGGCCAAGGTCGGATGCCAGAGAAGGAAGAGGGTCCTGGGAGGATAGAGGCTGAGGAGACTGTGAGGGGCACAGCTAGATAACATACATGGGTCCACCAAATAAACTGCTAGGCAGGCAGTCACGGGTAGGCACACAGACATATGCTGACATATGCAGGCTGTACATAGGCAGGCACAGGCACGCACACAGGCCAGCACACAGGCCTACAGACAAACACATACAGGCAGACTGGCAAAGACAAAGGCAAAGGGCTCAGGGCCTCCAACCTCAAGGTCATTTATACAGAATCACACAAAAGTGTCATTCTGCCATAAATAATTCAATAACACATTACATCACTGTTTCTTTTGGGGTTTTCCCAGGCATCCAGTGTCAGCCGTTTTGTGCTGAGTCATTGTCCACTCCTCTATGTCCACTGTCAGCTGCGTTTAAGCTGACTCATACCAGACTCCAGTATCGCACGTGTTTTCTAAAGATAAACTAGCCCCTATAGCCTTCAATCTCCAACAGGGGCCCCTTCCTTCTCCACCAGGTCCCTGGCCTTGACATAGATGTTTTTATTTTATTTTATTTTATTTATTTCCTATAAGTTAGAAAATAACTGTATTGTGTTCTAGGGAGTTGGCCTGTGTCCTGTGGAGATAGCCAGCATCGTCTCAAAACTTTTGAAACTGTTTCTTGGTGCCAGTGACCTTGGGGACCCTGAGCACACTGAAGCGCACTGTCTTTCAGGGGCCCACACCTAGTCTGTGTGGTCATGTCACTGATCTGCACATTCCTGAAAGGGGGCTCGGGGGTGGGGACAAGTACATAGATGTTCTCTTGTGGTACTCCTCAAAGCAACTCTTCTTATGTATGTAGCAGAGGCAGTGCCACGGATAACAACAGCCCCCTTCATCTTTACCTTGGTCACCACACCAGCCAGGATCTGCCCTCAGATGGAGTCATCAGCAGTGAAGAGTGTGACTTGTCTATGCAGGTGCCCTTGATGGCCACTGTGGGCATCGGGCAGCCTAGGTGGATGTTCTTGTAGTAGAGGGAGCCTCTCTCTGATGGGTTTCTCCCAGCACAACCCTCTTTTTGTTTCAAAAGGTTGTGGACTAGTTTCATGTTTGTTTGTTTTTGTTTCTCTAAACAGGGTCTCTCTGTGTAGCCTCGGCTGTCCTGGACTCACTTTGTAGACCAGGCTGGCCTCGAACTCACAGGGATTGGCATGCGCCAGGAAAGCATGCTTTGAATTTCTGCTACCCTTCCTGGCACCCTGAGGAAAAGACAGACATGCCTACTTTAAAGTGCTGCCTCTGTTGCCCCCAATGGTTAAATCCCTAAGTCTAGACCTAGCCTCAGCTGCCCTTTCTTCCAGGTGCAAGAAATAAGACTCTCTTCATGTGCTCCTAAGGAGGTCTTTTGGTTGAACACCAAGTTCTTAATTGCTGATTATTCCTTTTCAATACTTCATTACTTTTCAAAAAGTTAATCATCCCTAGCAAAAGTTGCCCAGTTACAACAGGCTGGTGCTGTTTCCCTCACAATTCCCAAATGCCTTATAGATCATACTTTCTAGTATATTCCCTCCCACCAGAACTCAGGGTTTTCAGTTCATCATCCATCAGCGTTTAAGAATCTCACTACTACCTGGTGCTAGGTGCTGTCAGAGCTTTGCCTCCTGTCCTTGGTGGTCCTCCCTGCTGTTTGAGCAGCAGATGACTGAAATTCCAGCCCCATCTTAGCATGGGCTTTCTGGTAGCCCTGCCAGTACCCAGTGTCTTGTGTTTTGTTCCCAGAGAAGCAGATACCGATTTAGTCATCTGAGAAGCACTCTCTGGCTTAGTGCCCCTGGTCAGGGAAGGGAGGAGGCAGAACTGTGTAGAAGTTGGCTAGGTCACAGTGCCATTTTGGTGAGGCCTCAGCCACTCCAGTGGAAATCACTAAGTGGGGGTGACTACTCAGAGCTGTCTCAAGTCGTGGGTAGCACTGAGCCTTTGAGCCCCCATAGTGACTCATGGATGAATTTGGGTTCTCCCAGGAGCTGAAGTAGTCTTATGTGAGATGACTTTCTTCATCTACGACATGTGGGTTGTGACCCCTTTCACAGGGGCTGCCCAAGACCTTGGGAAAGCATAGACATTTACATTACAGTTCATAACAGTAGCAAAGTTAAAGTTATGAAGTAGCAACAAAAGTAATCTTATGGTTGGGATCACCACAACATGAGGAACTATGTGTATTAAAGGGTCACAGCATTAGGAAGGCTGTGAACCACTGATACGCGCCAGTTCCCTCAAAGGACCAACACACAGCTCAGGGCTGGCCACTCTTTTTGTTTGCTTGTTATTTTTTAAAAATTAATTAATTATTAAAATTTTTAGATGTATGTCTGTATGAGGGTTCCAGACAGTTGTGAGCTGCCATATGGGTGCTAGGAATTGAACCCAGGTCCTCTGGAAGAGTAGCCAATGTACTTATCCATTGAGCCATCTCTCCAGCCCAGGGGTGTCCACTCTTTTTTTTTTTAAGAGTTTGTTATTTATTACATATACAGTGTTCTGCCTGCATGTATGCCTGTACACCAGAGGAGGGCACCACATCTCATTATAGATGGTTATGAGCCATCATGTGGTTGCTGGGAATTGAACTCAGGACCTCTGGAAGAGCAGACAGTGCTCTTAACCTCTGAGCCATCTCCCCAGCGCCCTGGGGTGTCCACTCTTAAGCTGAAGAAATAGTCTTTAATCCTGAAGGAGCAGCCCTACAGAGTCAGCTGTCCACTGAGGTCCCACCAAGCAGATAAATGGACCCAATTCTCCTACTTCCTGCTCAGGGTGGTACTGCATGGCACTTCTAGTCACAGCAGTTAACATCTTCTAACAGGATATAATTGGCCTGTGCACCACTGTTTACTGCAAAGTGTCATAGTTCCCTGTTAAAATGTAAAACCAGGCGCTGGAGAGATGGCTCAACACTTAAGAGCACTTTGCTGCTCTTGCAGAGGACCCAGGTCAATTCCCAGCGCCCACAGAATGGTTTATAACCTTCCTTCTCTAATTCCAGTCCCAGGGAATCTGACCCCCGTTTCTGGCTTCCATGAGTATTGCACATGTCTGGCAAACATGCATACATATAAGCAAATGTTCATACACATAAAAGAAAAATAAAACTCTGTTTTTAAAAATGTAAAATCAAGGGGACAGTAATTTCCACGAACTCTTAGCATCCAGAAATGGTCCTGGCATAGGATAGGGGCTAAAAAAAAAATCAGTGATCAAATCAATAAGTAATTAGCTCCTTGGATGCTCTGATGGCTTAAGTGGCAATAAAACAGACAGGCTGTGCCCTGTGGTAACTCTGAGTCGGTAGGGTCAGGGTAAGCCTGGCAGTCTTGGGACTCTGATGAGGAGCCAGATTTGAGAACCTTTGTTTCAGTTCAGCCTCCTACCCAGGGCTGCAGCCTCCAGGCCAAGAGGTTGACTCAACTTTTCCAAGAAACATTCCCAGACTCACCTCTTACCTCACCGAGGAGGGCACTCCACCCAAGTGCGCCCTGCCATTGCTCTACTCAGGTACTGTCACCTCCTATTTATGCCCCTTCCCATCAACACAAGCCGAGATGCAGAAAGCTCTTCAAAGAACGGTGCTACATTGTGAGTAGTGTTTTGACCCCAACCGTAGAGGAATGTTAATTCAGAAAATGGTTGCTCTGACAAGAGATCACATCCAAAGACTCTCCCTTCTAAGCCTCTGTGATCTGGTTGGAATACAAACATGCCTTTAATCCAGGAGACATAGTCAAATAGATCTGAGTTCAAGGCCAGCCTGGTATAGAACAAGTTTCAGGTAAAGAAATGCTTAGATTTCAGGTGTGGTGGTACACGCCTTTAATCCCAAACAATGAAGGTAAAGTTAGCTTGTAGAAAGAAGCAGCCACATTCGTCAGTACTGTCTAATTGGGTGGCAGAAAAGAGTGACAAATCAGAGAAAGATTTGACAGAATAGGGTATGCTCAACTCTCACAAGAAGAGAGAGGAAAGAGAAGCTACTCAAGGGGCAATGCAGAGAGAGAGAGGGAGAGACAGTTTTACCAGGACAGTAATAGAGAGACAGGTTGCTGAGAGAGAGAGAGAGAACAAGCTAGCCTCAGATGAAGACCAAATGACCCAGAGAATGAGAAGGAGCCGGGAGATTAGAGCAGATTGCTGGAGTTAGTTTGAAGCCAGGCAGAGCAATTCAGGGGCCAAGAGAGAAGCCAGATCGAATCAGTCAGCTGGGAGAGGAGTTTAAACCAGAACAGCTGAGTTGAACCAGCCAGCTATGAGCTCAGAAAGAACTAGAAAGGGTGAGCTTATTCAGCAGTAAGTCTCAGAGGGCGAAAACATTCCAGGCCTAGGTTAGATTGTACGGAGGCTAGAAGCTTCCAGGACTAGGCCTCAGTTAGCAGAGGGAGGTAGTGAGCCTCCCAGACAACAGCTGAGACAGGGGAGTGAAAGTTCCTGTTACACCCAATGTCTGTGTCATACTGAGCACCCTGCATGTGTAATGACTGATTAATGAACACCATCACCACTAATTCACCCATTAGCAGGGTGGCATGATACTGCCAGTACAGCATTTGGTACGAAATTTTGGCTTAGCATTTACTTGGGTTTTAATTTTATATTTTTGGTTGTGAGCCTAGCCTTTAACTGCTGAGACGTCTCTCCAGCCCCTTACTTTGATTTTAGATTTTCTATTAATATTACTATCAGTGCTCATTTTTTTTTCAAGAAGTCTTAACCTCTTGGGATCGCGATCCTCCATCCTCCGGCCTTAGTGTCACCAGCAGCTGGGATTTCAGGTGCACCCCCACACTGCACCTGGCTTGTTTGGCTGGTCTTCAAAAGGAATTCAAATTTGATAGATGCATGCACTCTGAAGATGGGTCCGCCCTTTGGAAAGGCTGATCAAACTGTTCTCACAAAAGCATCTTTCAGGAAGACGCATCATTTCCTGGAAGTTTTCCACGCATTTTTCTGGAACAGGAACAAGCTTTGAGGCTCTGTTGTATGTAAGCCTGAGAGAGAAGTAAAGTACAGGCCAACTGTTCCTAAGCTCTGGGTTCAGCCAATCCTCAGGCTGAGGGCAAGCGACTGCCGCTTGCCCCAATCCTCCAGCGCCTGCGCCTTTGTTTCAATACTACCCATTAGCGGGCCAGTGCCTAGGACAGCCTGTTTGTGACACTTTATCTGACCTAGCACCTTTGTGACCTGCCCAGTGAGTCTTCAGGGTGCATGACAAGAATAGCCCTGGAAGTTGTTCACATGCAGGAATAGCCATCAATAACTTCTCCACATACTTAACTGTCTCCATACCACATGTGTGTGTCCCCCGCATCAGCTGGATCCCCAAAGCTCCCAAGGCTGTTTCTGTGTCACTTGGCATAAAGAGAGTGATGAAGAGGAAATTAGGGGTGGGAAAGAAGTCTTAGCTAGAAAAAGTATTTTATTTTTGAAGTTTTACAAAAACCCTGTAACCATGAAAGCACACGGTAAGCTCCTCTCTGAGCCATGGAGAGGGTGTAGAGACTAAACCAACACCATTTTGTGTTCAGGGCCTGAGAACTTGACACACCTCCCCCAGAGTTTCCAGGGAGAGCCACAAGCATACAGCTAGTAACCGTCCCTAGGAGCTTGCACCTGGGGCCAACCAATCAGAGCTTTAGGTCATAGTGACCAGAACAAATGAAAAATTCCCCCCTGCAGTCTGGCCCTGGTCCCCCAGTCAATCAGCTTAAAGGGCAACTTTCCTGTGCACCTCTAACCTATCATGTGACAGCAAGGCTTGGAAATGGCTTGGAAACCCACCCCCCTGCAGTTTCCTTTAAAAACCCTGTTCCCCTACCACTGGGGGCCACCATCTTCCCTCCCAGGCCCTGAGCTTGACTAATAAATGAGACCCTGTGTAATTTGCGTCCAGCTGATTCCTGGTGGTCTTTGGGGCGGGGGCTCACAACTTGGGCATTACAAGGGCAAAGCAAATCCCTTCTGTGGTAGATGCATATCTGCCTCCAACACCTACTTACTGAGCGTTCATTGCATGGAGTCCTTTTCTCCAGGGACACAGCACTCAATAACACACCTGAAGCCCATGAGTCTAGTGAGAATTGCATGATTTTGGTTTCTTTTAAAAAACACAGAAACATTATGGGACTATGTCTTCGTTTTAATCTCAGGCGTGGAGATATGTGGCTGCTTCACGCAGGTGACTGTGATTTGCTTCGTGCTCTAGCAGGGCGTGGTTTTGCCAGCTGCAGATAGTTTCCGAGAGTGTGTGATGTTTGGGGTTCTGGGAACTTTTCAGAAGATATAGAAATACTAGAGCCCCGATGGGTGGGCCGCTGGTTGGTGGCTGGATGCTGTTGGTTGCGGTTTGTTAAGTAGTCACGCGCAAGGAAGAAACAACAAGAAGAAATGAGATATCCTGCTGGCAAAGATCAAACTTGCCCCAAGGAACCTGATGCCCCTAATCAGCAGGAAGTAGTCTAACAATAATGATACCCCTGTCCCCTCTATTATTTTTCTCTCTTAACTAGTGGTAGGGGGTTGAAAAGGAAGAAATAAGAGTGGAAGAGAGAAAGGAACCTACAAAGCAGCAAACGCCAGTTACAAACGACCTCACGGGAGTCAACACTAAAACTGTCGTTCTCATTTTAGACTGCAAGGACAATGAGTGGGTGCGTTCTGCGTAGACTCAGTGGACATTTCTGAAATGAACAAATGACTGATAGACCAAAGGAAACTTTTCAGAACTAAAACTTTTACCACAGAGACTTGGTATGTCAAAGAATGAGAATACAAATTACCAAGTTGCTACAAAAGCTTGGGGCGGCGGGAGTGGGGGTGGGGTGGAGGGTGCAGGGGGTGGAACCTGCAAGAAGGGTCATCTCATAAGCATGGCACCATGCTTCCTCAGGACCCAACAGTACTGGTGTTTGGGTGATTGTTGCCATTGGCAGAGAACCTGAGATTTCCCCTCCCTTCTGGAACTCCTGAGCAATGCGGAAGACCTTCGCCCATGCAGGCCAAGCTAAGGTGCGAAAGGTAAGCACCAGTGAGAACTGGTTCCAGCCCCACAGGGCCTCCAGCGTCCCATCCCGGGCCATGGCAGCTGCCACAAGCACTGGATGCCTGGTCCTGTCAGGTGTTCCCCTAGCATTCTACTCACCCTCCTGAGAATGACCACCAAGTCTTTCCGCTGGCCTCGCCCCCTGCCACCTCTCGCTTCTACCTCGTGCAGACAGAGGCCTCAGATCACACTGCCACCAAACTTTTCAGATTCACCCGCATCCGCCCTTCTCCCTTCTGGTCACCTCAGAACCAAATCTCAGTTCAGTCTCTCACCAGTTCCCAGACCCTTTCTTTACCAGCTGTGGCAATTATGGAGACAGCTGTTAAGGCTGGGAAGATGGCTCAGTCAGTAAGGAGCTGGCTGAAGACCATGGAGATCTAAGTTCACATCCCCAGCACCAGAGTAAGAAGGCAGGCATGGTAGCTCTGGATCCCAGAACTGTGGAGGCAGAGAAGGGATCTGGGGCCTTCTTGGAAGGCCAGGCTAGCCAAACGGGAAAGCATCAAGTTTAATGAGAAACCTTGCTTGCTTGTGTTGAGTTCTCTAGAGAGTGTGTGTGTGAGAGAGAGGTGGGAGGTGGGAGAAAAGGGGGGGGGAGAGAGACGGAGATATTATTTCCTATTTTAAAATGCGCATATCATAGGCTGGGTGTGGTGGAGCATGCCTTTAATCCCAGCACTCAGGAGGCAGGAGCAGGCGGATCACTGTGAGTTCAAGGCCAGCCTGGTCTACAAAGCGAGTCCAGGACAGCCAAGGCTACACAGAGAGCATTAAACAAGGTAGAACAAAGGCATACCTCTCTGGTGGGCTCACTTGCCTAGCATGCACCAGGCACTGAGTTCCATGCCCCACCCCCCATCCCTGCCCTCAGTAAGGGGCTTGACACCATGAATGCACAAGACCGCTCTCTAGTTGTCTCCTGCTGTCACTCGCTCCAAGGTGCTTCCTCTGGCTGGCCTCTGCTCATTCTCCTGTGCGTCTCTCCTTCACTTTACAGCTTCTGCCCCTCCTTGCCTAACAGATACAGTGCACTTCCTTTTCTTTGTTTTAAAGAGCAACACAATTAAAAATATCTTTGTGCCCCATCACCACCACCATCACCGCCACCGCCACCACACACACTTGTTCTTTCTTTCAGACTATCTTTTTTTTCAGACAGGTCTGTAACTCACTCTGTAGTCTAAGCCAGTTTAAGAGACTCAAGGCACTACTTCTTGCCAGAGCCTCTTGGGCACACTCTTAGTATTTATTTATTTATTTTATTTGGTTATGGTTTTTGGTTTTTCGAGACAGGGCTTCTCTGTGTAGCCTTGATTGTCCTGGACTTACTTTGTAGACCAGGCTGGCCTCAAACAAACACAGAGATCCGCCTACCTCTGCCTCCCTTTTTTTTTTTTTTTCCAACTTTTATTGAATGTCTATGAGTGACACGTCATGCACCAAAATCCCTCTCCTCCCCACCCCCCAAAATAAAACAAACAGACAAAAAAATCTTGTCACAGAAGTTGTAGTGTATCACACAGTATAGCCTTTTGTCCACATATGTTTACTTTCAGATGTTCATTGCTACAAGTCATGGGTCTGGTGTCAGATATCCCATTGTTGCCGTGTGTCAAGGAGATTCTTAATCTTTGAATCTGCAGGTCCAGCCCCTTCGTGTGTTCCAGCAGGTCATACATGGGGTAGATGTTGGGGTGAGGCCCACTCAGAGGCCTGGATCAGGGCACGCTCTCTCACTCCTGAGTCATCAGGGCAGGGCCTGCTCTCCCGCTCCTGTGTCATCAGGGCAGGGCCAGCTCCCCTGCTCCTGTGTCATCAGGGCAGGCCCATCTCACCTGCTCCCTTGTACTCAGGGTAGGGCCTACTCTCCCACTCATGTGAAATCATGGCAGGGTCGGCTCTCCTGCTCCCGTGTCCTCAGGACAGGGTCAGCTTACCTGCTCCTGTGTCCCCAGGGCAGGGCTGGCCTCAAATACCCTATACAGCATAAGCTGGCTTTGTGTTCATGATCTTTCTGCCTCCACTTCCCAAGTGTGCCACCTCCCCTGCCTCTCTATTTTAGTTTATTTTAGATAAGATCTAATATATCCCAGGATGACTTTAGGCTCACCATCACTGAAGATGACCGTGAACTTCTTGTCTTCTTGTGTCTACCTCCTAAGTGCTGGCTTTACTTAGGTGCTGGAGACCGAACAGGGCAAACACTCTATAGACTGAGCTACATCCCCAGCCCCTAGGCATGCTCCATCTCTCCCTCCCTCCCACCCACTACTCCACAGCTGGCCATAGCAAGTCCAGCCTCCCCAGGCTTAATCCAACAGTCATCTCGAAGCTTCCTTCCAAAGTCATTGATTTTCTCCTCTAGAGTCTGTGCTCTTTTGTTTTTGTCTCCCACCTCTCCAGCCTCCTACTTAGATGTCTGTGTGATTTCCTCCTGAATCTTCTTCATTTTGGGGTCTCCTGCCATTCCTATGGGACTGTTCTGTTTCCTGGTCTAGCCTGGTCTAGCTTCCACCTGATTCTCTTTGTCTTATTCTTGCCAGTTCACCTGATTCCCCCAAACACTCGCTATCTCCGTTAGCACCCAATGCTGAAGAGCCCTCTCTCAGAGCCTCACTCTGGCGGTTCTGCTGGGCTCCTGACCCAGGAATACTGTTCCTGCTCTTCTCCATTTACATCCCCAGGGCCTCTCAGTCTACACGCTCAAGAATAAGCTCCTCACCTTCCTCCAGAAACCAGTTCTTCTTCTTCTTCTTTCAGTGACTCACTCATGTTCTCCTGAGTTGCCCAAGAGGAAACTTCCTATACCCTTGCCTCATCTGGCTAGTCTCTGAGCCCGCCCTGCCCTGCTGCCAGCTAGCCAGGTTCCCTGTCTCCCACCCACAAGGTCTCTACTCTCTCCTCATAGGCCTCCCAGATACCCGATGCCCTTTCTCCCTGCAGGCTACACCTGAGCCCACCAGTGGGGCTTGCAGGAAGCGTCAACCCCTGTAATCTGAGTCTGCCCGTCCTTCTAGCCTCAGCCTTTTCTCACCTACCCTACTTCCCTCACTTCAGCCGCATTGCAGGAATAATGCCCCACTCACTTCCCACAGCAGCACGCCCCATACCTACTGCTATCCTTATTGTAACACTGCAGGTGCTGGCTGATCCTCTAGTCTGCGTGCTCAGGACGGGGACTCAGGCTCCTGCTCACTGTATCCTTGAGACTGGACTGATCCTGGCACACAGGCTCTGCTCCACATCATTCTGTCCTTTCAACATCTACCGTGCAAAGTTCTTCCACTGTTAGCAAAGCCTTGACAGTGAGGGGAGGTGGGAGACTGGGATCAAGCCTGCTCTCCACCTCCCAGTATCTTAGAGTCAGTTCTTGCCCACATTTCCTTCCTTTATCTGTCAGAAAAGGACTTGTTTGAACGCTTCCCCCTAAGTTCTTGCTTTGGGCATCGGTTAAAGTTTTACAATGGTGTAATGAGGCAGTGCTGGGGCAGGGGGCAGCTTTTAACCTGTTTATTCGTAAGACCTTATGAGTAGACCCACCACTTGCTGTAGGACAGTTTTCACGGCACCTTGTTCTTCCTCTCCCTTCGCCTCTTCCTTCTGCTGTCTTCTCAGTCTCCTCCTCTTTTTCCCCTCTCCCCTTCCTTCTCCTCCTATTTCTTTCTGCCTTCTCTCCCTTCTCTCCCTCCCTTCAGTCCTCCATCCCTCAATCTCTTCCTTTTTCTCTCTCTCTCTATCCTTTTCTCTCCCCACTTTTTTTTTTTTTTTTTTTTTTTTTTTTTTTTTTTTTTTGTCCAAGGAATGATGCAGTCCAGAAAATCCCTGACAGGTGCCAACACCTTAATATTGCACTTTTCAGCAGCCAAAACTCTGAGGAATAAATTTCTTTCCTATACCATTGCCCATTCTGGGTATATTCTGTTGCAGTAGCATCAAATGGACGGGAGGGATCACACCTTCTAGCCACAGTTAGTCCCACCATCGAGCTCCCTGACCCTGTGCTTAGGAGACTAACTGACCAACTGTCCCTCCTCCTCACCGACAACGCTTCCTCACTATAGCCTCGATCCTTGGCACAGGTGCACAAGCTCAGATTGTTTCTACACTCTTCTGCTCAGTTTTCTTTTTTTTTGTTTGCAGTGGGTGGGTCCCAAGTCTTGGGTACACTAAGCGAGACCCTATCGTGAATCACACCGTCAGCCCTTCTTCACTTTTTAGTATGTTTTTGGCTCTAAGCATTAAACACAGGGACTGCACCCAGGCTGCGCATGTGCCCCACCACTGAGACACATCCTCTATCTTGAACTCATCTTCACACCACCTCTTTTATCTATTTATTTTTATTTTACATGTATGTTTTGGCTAGATGGATGCATGTACATTATACATGTACCTGGTGCCTCCAGAGGCCACCAGAAGACATCAGCTCCTTTAAAACTGGAGTTATAGACAGCTGTGAGCCATCATGTGGATGCTGAGAACTGAACTCAGGGCCTCTGGAAGGGCAGCAAATGCTCTTAACCACTGAGCCCCCTCTCAGCCCAGCTCACCCACTCTGTATGGCCTTCTGTACCTGCCCGTCTTTGACTGGCAAATTCTTAACAAAGATTTTCTAATACACTTTAGCTCCATTATTTATTGTTTTTTAAAAGTTTTATTTATTTATTATTATGTATACAGCACTCTGCCTGCATGTACATCTGCATGCCCGAAGAGAGCATCAGATCACCTTATAGATGGTTGTGAGCCACAATGTGGTTGCTGGGAATTGAACTCAGGACCTCTGGGAAAAGCAGTCAGTGCTTTTAACCTCTGAGCCATCTTTCCAGCCCTATTTATTGTTTTTACTCACCTGGTTTTCTCTCTTTGTCCTTACTTTATCCCATGTTATTGAAAATGCTCCTTTTAAGGTCATTAGTGACCCAGCCCAGTCCTAGGTCCTAGGCACCCTCAACCCCTGAACTCTACTATGCTCCAGAGTCATGGTCCCCAGCACTGACAGGGTTTATTACAGACCCATCTTGTGTGCTGTCCTGTGCTGGGGGAAATAGTCACCAAGAATTTTCCCCTCGAGTCAGAGGCTAAGAAAAACATACACCAAATAATGCTGGATGATGAAGGCAAAGTATGAATTCTAAATTATATGGCACAGTCTGGACTTTCTATCAGAGAGTCGGGGAACAGCAAGGCTGAGCAGTCAGAGAAATCTTAGGTTCTTTTCTCAATTGTCTTACTTTTCAGTACTGGAGATCAAGCCCAGGCCATGGCAAATCCCACGTAGGTGTTTTACTGCTGTGCCCTCAGTCTCCAGGGAATCCTTGAGTTTAGGTTTAATTGCTCTGTGATGAGCAGGGGTTGCAGGGTTAGAGATGGAATCAAGAAGTGCTTGTCAAGCCAGACGGAGACAGAGAAAGGGGGTTGACCACCCAAACCTTCTCCTAATGCTTTCTTCATACTAAGGTGTAAACGAGTGGGGGGTGGTGGGTGCAGTTCTAAGATAAAGTTGTATTTGCACTGTACACAAAAGACTAAGCATTTAATCAGAGTCAGAAAAAGAATATAAGGTTTTGTTTCTTCTTGTATTTGTTTTGTTTTCTGAGACAGGGTTTCTCTGTGTAGCCCTGGTCCTTCTAGAACTCACTTTGTAGACCAGACTGGCTCATACTCAGAGATCCACCTGCCTCTGCCTCCCAAGTGCCAGGATTAAAGGCATGCACCAACACACCCAGCTGCAAGAATATAGCTTTAAAAAACAAAAATTAAAATTAAAAAATATTCCTTTCTCTGTCATTGCTCAACTTACATGTTTTTCCCAAAGAAGAACCAGGCACAAACATACCAGCTCTGCTGTGCAAATATTTTTCTTGCCAAAAGATCAGAGCTGGGCCTCAGCCTGCCTCAGGCATATGGCTTTCCTTCCTCCATGGGCTGTGTGCTCCCTGAGAAGACTTGATGTCCATCTCTGTTGCCTTCCTGTCCAGGGTGTTCCTGTTATCACAGCCATCTTGTATTTATTTTTATTATTATTTTAGATGTTGGAGATTAAATACAGAGAAACATGTACTCTACTACTGATGTGCATTTCTGGCTCCATTTATGAATACTACATTTTATTTTTAGTGTGTGTGTGCATGTGTGCGTGCGTGCATGCCTGCCTGCCTGTCTGCGTGTCTGTTTGTCTGTGTGTGTACGTAATGGGTGGGGGCACCAGAGTGCCACAGCCTGACTCTGGAGGTCAGAGGACAATTTATGAGAGTCAATTCTCTCCTTCTACCATGTGTGTCCTAGGGGATAGAACTCAGGTTATCAGACTTGGTGGCAAGCCCCTTCAACCATGAAGCCATCTCACAAGTCTATTATTTCCTGCTCCTCTTCCCCCTCCTCCCTCTCTTCTCCCCCTCCTCCTCTTCTTCACCCTCCTCCTTCTCTTCTTCCTCTTCTTCCTCCTCCTCCCCCTCCTCCCCCCTCCCCCTCCTCTTCTTCACCCTCTTCCTTCTCCTCTTCCTCCTCTTCCTCCTCCTCCCTTTCCTGCCTTACTTTGTGCAAACTTGTTCTCCCAAGCATGTCATGAGTAGTAAGTATAACAGATATTTACCTGGTGCTTACTGGAGCCAGACTGTGCTTAACAAGGCAGAAGATGATGCCAAGAAAAGGGAAGATGGGAAGTGCCTGTTAGCACAATGATGGCTTGCACTGTATAATCCATGAACATGTCCCACACTACGACGAAGGACTAACTTTATTTCAGTGGTAAAGTCTTCCAAATTGTTGCATACCAACACTTTAGTGATTGCTATAGAACTTTCAAACACTCTCAGCTCCTGTCCTCGTCTTGTTGCAGGATTAAAAGTGGATTGTTGAGGACCAGCAGAGCTTAAGGACTGTGTTTTGAGAGGCACTAACACATGTATCAGCAAAAAAACCAACCTGCACGCCTGTAAATTTTCACTTGTTCAGTAAGTGTGTGTTAAGCACTTGGGGCTACAGTTCAGAAAGTAAACAGCATTTATGCCTTCGCAAACTTTCTAGTGGGCTAAGCAGACTTGAACAGTATGTTACAAATTAATTTTTTTAGATAAATGCAAAGGGAAAGGTAAAAAATGATTGGGGTTAAAACTAGCTTGAGAGGTCAGAGAAAGCATTAGGGACATTTTTTATCTTAGGGCTGAAAAACGAACAGGGAGTACAAGAGGCAGAACAGGGAATGAGGTTTCAGAGGAAATAGGTCATAGGCAGGGCCCAGAGGCAGGCAGGCAGAAGCCAACTCCTAAGATAAAAGGGACAGTGCCCTGTGACAATCTAAAGGCATGTCAAGGACTTTGTGTGTTATCTTACAAACTGCTATGATTTGACTGTGTCTTCCCAAACTCATAACAAAACATGATTTCTACTATAACAGCATTAAGGTATAGAGGCCTGGGGCTGGAGAGGTGGCTCGGCGCTTAGGAGCACGAGCTGTCCTTGCAGAGGACGTGAGTTCGGCTCCCAGCACTCACGTCTGATGGCTCCCAACCACCTATAAAACTCAGTTCCAGGGGATCTGCTACCCTCTTTTTATCTCCTAGGGCATCATACACATGTGTACGCACCCACATATAGACATGTATCCATACCCACAATATTTGAAAAAGATACAGGATCCTCAGTTAGTTGTTAACGGATTGTTGAGATGACCCAGCAGCTGCTTGCCTCCAAGCCGGACTGTCTGAGATTGGTCTCTGAGGTTCACATGATAGAAGAAGAGAAATGCCTTCTACAAGGTGTCCTCTGACTGCCAAAGGCATGTGATAGTATGTGTGCCTCCCTGGAATACAAAAAAAAAAAAAAAAGTTTAAAAGAAAGTTTTAAAGAGATGATTAATGTCATTCTCCCAGAGTGAGTTTATTGTTAACTTTGGGTCACCCCTGTTCTTTCTCTTTTTCCTCTCTCTTCTCCCCTCATGCCTGCACAACTGCCCCTCTGCCCTGCTGAGTCAGTGCAAAGGTCCTTACCAAATGCCACCACCTTGGTCTCTGGCTTCGTAGCCTCCAGGACTGTGAGTCAGATGCACCTGTGTAACTCAGCATTTCTTCACCTGTGCACATCTGCTGTGCCATCAGACAACAGAGGAAGATGAACACTGTGGAAAGTTCCTGAATCGTCTTAAGGGAATGAGTGAACTGGCCATTTCCTTTCATTTTCCCATTAATCTAAACAAGCACTTTTTAGAATGACTTTAATGGAGAATTAACTCATTACAAAATGCTCACAGAAAAACAAAATGCTTGGGGACCATTCTCTTGTAGCCAGGCTTGTGATTGCTTCCTGTGTGTCTAGGACCCCATGTTGGCAACAGTCACGTCCTCAAGGAGGCCAGTATGTTTCTCTCTTCTCTGTCTTTCTTGGTCCCCATCGTCACGTGCATTCTAGCCAAGGACCAGCAGCTGTGAATGCCACCAGCAGAACCGCTTAGCGAGGCTTCGATTTGGGTCAAGCCAGTAATATTCCCAACTAAAACTTGCTTTTCTTTATTGTCATTATTCTGCTGGGTTTTGTGGTGCCAGGGATGAGACCCAGTGCTTCGTGGATCCAAAGGCACCTCTCCATCTAGCTCCTAGCCCTAACAATGTCAAGCCTTTCAAAACAATCATGTGACATCGTTCTGGCCAGTGAGAAGGTATAGTAAGCATTTTGGGAGGTTTGGAGAGAATCCTTTTCCTTTCCTTTCCTTCCCCTACCCCTGTCCTTTTTCCATGGCATTTCCCCCAGACTGGTCCAAACTCCCAAGCACCCACCTGTGACTTTCCAGCCTCACTTGCCCAAGCAGCTGGATTCTACTGTACATTGCCATGTCCAGCTTCAGGGAAAACATTCATTGTCCACACGAAAGGCAGACTCCATATTCCTTCTTTCTATCTTAGAAATCATTTGTAAGCCCTGGAGGTACACAGAAGGCAACACACACACACACACACACACACACACACACACACACACACACACACACACACGGACAAACACACACACACACATACACACACACACACACACACACACGCACGCACGCACGCACGCACACACACACACACGGACAGTACCCACCTGGTAAAGGTGGTGGGGCGGGAGAACCCAAGTTCCAGAGGATTTGGATCAAACCGCCCATTTCTGATCTTACTGTGTGGTAATAATGAGCCACTATAAGTCTGATTGTCTGGATTTTCAACTTGAAAATGATGGAGCTGTCCAAGTGGGAAAGGATGGCCCACAAAACCAGCTCAACACACATAGCACAGCATTCTCCCGCTGTGGCTGTTCCTATCTTTGAACATTCAGGTATTTCAAAGGACAAAAGGGCTTTCTTTTACTCTGACATCCCTTTGCCCTTCTCTCCAGGAGCTGTAATGGGCTAAGTAAGCTCTGCTTCTGTCCTGTATCTCCTGTAAGAGGAAGGCCAAGCCACGAAGCTTCTGGTGGAAACTGCTGATACACTACACCACATCAGAATGTGCTGTTCTCATTTATTTTTTAATACAAACCCATTTTTGCATGTGGGCACTGGCAAAGAATTGATGGTTACGAAATATTGGACGACAGTGGTTATATAGGAGGTGACACACAGCAAAGGAATCTTGTCTTCAAATTACACAGAATGCAAAACCCTCTGTGGTTCATGACACAGCTCTCACATTTTTCCACACTTACCCCATGAGGCTCCAGTGAGGGGAATCGAGCTTCCCATGTGCTAAGTGAGTGTGTAAAAATACCCAGCAGAACTGTGTCAAATGTGTGTAGATGCCCCCCGCCTGGGAAGGTGCCTACAGCCACGGCTGCCTGATGTCTGCCTCAGCACCATGGAGCTACATTGAGAACTGAAAGGACCAGCCTTCAGGGATGGGGTTCAGGAGGGAGATACGGGAAATTATGCAAGCTACAGATTCCATATTCAGCAACACAAACAGAAAGGGTGGGTTCAAAGGTCATGTTCTGCGTAAGCCAACATCACATTGCTGATGAACACTGTCATCAAGTCCACATGTCTACACGCCAAAGGGCTTTCCGAGATTATAAGCTTGTCTTGCAAACAAAGAGCCTCTACTAAAAATAATTTCATTTGATCAGATGAAGCAGAGAGAATAGCCGGGGATGGTATTTCGAGGACAAAGAATCAAAACGGAATAATCTCTCATGCCTACAAAAGAGTCCCTCAAAGGACTATGAAAGGAAAAAAATGTCTTAAAGGAGCATGTACACTCTTGGGGGCATCAGTGAAAAATAGAAAATAATGCATAATGATGCCGCCTTCTTGGTTTGTAATGTGGTTGGAACGTCATTGATGGGGGCCAGCTGAGAACTCTGGAAGGAATGAGTTAAAATCCCCATGACCTTGAAGCAGCAGCTGAAGACTTTAATGTATGTACATTTTCAGTCACTAAATTTTTGTAACATCTGGAGTGTGATTAATACCCAAAGAGGCTTAAGAATTTCTAATGACACTAATAGCTAGCTATCGGGTGCCACTGGAAAGTGGTCCTGCTGGCAAGGGAACAAATGGCCAGCCACTTAGAGCCTCTCTCTGGGTAGAAATGAGCTTATGGCCAAATTTAGTCCTCTTGGAAACTGTGGTCAATTTTTCAAACTATAATTGAACTTGGGGAGTCAATAATTTGCTTCACTGGCTAAAACAGTTTTCTTGGTATTTCAAGAAATTTTAAACATTTTTGGAGAGTCTTAAAGAAGTTTTAAACCCAATTTGGATAAAAGAGAATACGGTAAAACCTACTAGGGAAAAAATTTAAAGTTAACCTCAATTATGTAGAAAGTACTGTAGTTACTATGTCTTTATTCATTTCATACTTTCCCAATCTCTCGGATACACTGTTTCTGTATACTCAGGGGACTTGGAAACACTGACATGGACCAGGGAGATGGATCAACAGCGAAAGGGTCTTTGGTGGCTTGAATGATGAATGTCCCCAGTCTCAGGTTTGGAATACTGGGTCCCCAGTTAGTGGCACTGTTGGGTAGGTTTAGGAGGTGTGGCCTTACTGGAGAAAGTGTGTCACTAAGGGCTGGCTCTGAGGTCTCAAAGCCTTACACCATTCCCAGTAAGCTCACTGCTTCATACTTGTGGGTCAAGATGTGAGCCCTCAGCATCCTGATCCAGCCTGCTGCTGGTTGCTGCACTTCCCCCACCACAACAGACTCTTATCCCTGGAACCCAGGATCCAAACAAACCCGACATTTCTTTTTTATTATTATTATTATTTATTAATTCATTCATATTACATCTCAATTGTTATCCCATCCCTTGTATCCTCCCATTCCTCACTCCCTCCTACTTTCACCCTATTCCCCTCCCCTATGACTGTGACTGAGGGGGACCTCCTCCCCCTGTATATGATCATAGGGTATATAGTCTCTTCTTGGTAGCCTGCTATCCTTCCCCTGAGTGCCACTGGTCCTCCTCATCAAGGAGATGTGGTCAAATATGGGGAACCAGAGTTCATGTGAAAGTCAGTCCCCACTCTTCACTGAACTGTGGAAAATGCCCTGTCCATTGGCTAGATCTGGGCAGGGGTTCGATGTTTACTGCACGTATTGTCCTTGGTTGGTGCCATAGTTTGAGCAGAACCCCTGGGCCCAGATCTTCCCGTCATAATGTTCTTCTTGTAGGTTTCTAGGACCCTCTGGATCCTTCTATTTCCCCATTCTCCCATACTTTTCTCACCTACAGTCCCAATAGGATGTCCTCACATCTATCCCACTTTCCTGGTAGGTGAAGACTTTCATGGGACATGCCCCTTGGGCTAGTGTCCAGTTATAAGTGAGTATATACCATTTGAGTCTTTCCGCTTCTGGGTTAACTCACTCATTATGATAATTTCTAGTTCAATCCATTTGTCCACAAATTTCGGAAATTCCTTGTTTTTAGTAGCTGAGTAGCATTCCATAGTGTAAATGTACCACAGTTTCTTTATCCATTCTTCTACTGAGGGACACTTACACTGTTTCCATGTTCTGGCTATTATGAATAAGGCCACTATGAACATGCAAACCCAACATTTCATACGTTGCCTTGGTCATGATGTTTCGGGATTTTGTTGTCCTGGTTTGTTTGTTTGTTTGTTTTTGAGGAAGGGTTTCACTATGTAGTTCTGGCTGTCCTGAAACTTGCTATGTAGACCAGGCTGGCCACGAACTCACTGAGACCCTCCTGAGTACTGGGATTAAAGGCATGCACCACCACATCTAGTCAGCCATTCTTTATCATAGCAATAGAAAGTAACTAAGACAGGTATTTGCTGTGAAAGCCTGCTGACCCAAGTTCAAGTCCTAGAACCCACATAAGGTGGAAGGAAAGAACCAACTCTACAAAGTTGTTTTTGTCCTTCACATAGGTGCTGTGGCACCCCCTCCCTTGGATAATAATAAATTAAAAACTTTAAAGAAATAACACTACCAATACTCACTTTCTTTGATGGTGCTGGGATTGAACCCAGAACCTTATTCACACTGGGCAGTTTCTCTACCACTGAGCTGCAGCCCAGCCTTGAGAGTACTTTTAAGAGGGGAAAAAAAAAATCATGGGATTCATTTGAAAACTAAGTTGCCTTCTGCAGAGGAAAGGGGTAAACTAGACTCTGCTTTGCCATGCACTGGCTTAGTGGCCTTGGCATCAGAGGCATGCTTTTTATAAGACGGATGAAGTCGTGTACAGCAGCACTGCAGTGCTGTTCCTAAGAGCTGGCGTCAGTGACTAGCTCCAACCATGCTCCATGTTCGAAACAGTGTCCAGAGCACCCAGGTGCAGGGACCTATCGTGATGGGAGAGTTGCTGGAATTTTAAAATGGGAGCAACCCATTTTATGGGAGCACAGGGATTCTGGCTGCCCTCCACCTCCAGGAGTTCCGCAGTAAGGCAAGGGGCTGCAGGATGAGAAAGTCACCCAAACCCACCGAGCTGCCGTGCTTCGGATCCATCCGGCTCCCCTTCACCTCTCAGTGGCTTCAGACAGATAAAGGATGTGAAGCTCTCGTGACCGTTTGCTAGGGATTCCCAGGGCTGAGGTCGGAAGCAGTGACATGGGTCACAGCAGCTGCCATTACCACAGCTGCTGGCTATGAGCCCTGGCATGGCTATTTCAGGCCTACCGAGTGTTCCTTGCCTCGCCTGCAAAGCTTCAAGAAATGCTTTGAACTATTCAAGGGTGAAAAGGCCCTTAATTGCCTTGGTTCCTAGGCAGCCAGCCTTCTGCTAGCTTGGCCAGGGTAGGTTTGTTCCTGGTGGAGAAGGCTTCCGGTGTCTGTAGGCTGTAGTTTTTGGCGAACTGACACATAACCATCATTCCTTCAAGTCCAAACCCTTGAAAAGATTTCTGCCCCTTTCTTTTTCTGGTAGCTACAGCTGAAGGTCTAATATTAGCCCTTCCCTGTGCTGGAAGCATCCAACACCTCATGTGTTGAGGAATGGCTGTACAGGGTGAGCTTCCCTTTTCTGAAATACTTGGAGCTGAAGTGTTTGTGTTATTTTGGTTTGTTTGTTTTTGTTTGTTTAGACAGGGTCTCGCTATGAAGCCCAATGTGTCTTCTAACTGGAGGATCACTTGGACCTTCCAGGTTGACATCAGCCTCAGTAACATAATGAGTCCCATTTAAAAATAAAATAAGCTAGGCACCATGGTGCATGCCTGTGATCCCAGCACTTGGGCAGGCAGAGGCAGGCAGATTTCTGTAAGTTCAAGGACAGCCTGGTCTACAAAGCGAGTCCAGGACAGCCAAGGCTACACAGAGAAACCCTATATTGAATAAACAAACAAACAAACAAATAAGCAAGCCAGGTGGTGGTGGTGGTGGTGGTGGTGGTGGTGGTGGTAGTGGTGGTAGTACATGCCTTTAATCCCAGTACTTGGGAGACAGAGGCAGTTCAAGGCCAGCCTAATCTACAGAGTGAGTTCTAGGACAGCCAGGGCGATACTAAGAAGCCCTGTCTTGAAAAAACAAACAAACAAATAAATATGTGGTTGTGTATGCTTGTGATCTCATCACTGTGGAGGCAGAAAAAAGAAGATCTATAGTTCAAGGCTATCCTTGGCTACTTTGAGTGTTTAAGTCTATCCTGGGATTACATAACACTGTCTAAATGCTACCAACAAGAAAAAGACAGGCAGGTTGGATGGTTCCTTAGGTAAAGGACACATGTGGTAGAAGAGATCCAGTTCCCACAGTTGTCCTTTAATCTCCACACAAATGCTGTGATGCGCAGGAGAACACACACACAATAATTAAAATGACCAATAATGGAAGAAAGGAAGGAAGAAAAGAGAGCAACCGGGCATGGTGGCGTACACCTTTAATTCCAGCACTAGGGAGGCCAAGGCAGATAGATCTCTGTGAGTTCAGCCTGATCTACATAGTGAGTTCAAAGGACAAACAGAGCTGCACAGAGAGACACTGTCTTGAAACAGAAGCATAAAGGAGGAGGAAGAGGAGGAGGGGGGAGGGGGAGGAGGAGAAGCAGCAGGGGGAGGAGGGGAGGAAGAAGAGGAGGGGAGGGGAGGTGGGGAGGAAGAGAGCGAGGCGGGGGGGGGGGGGGGGGGGCTAAGAAGAGAGAGACAGGAAGGCCAGAGAGAAAGGAGAAAAACCAAAGAAGAGATGAGACTTCATTTTGGAGCATTTTGAATCTATTTTTGCCCCTTTAGAGACAGGGTTTCTCTGTGTAGCCTTGGCTGTCCTGTCACTTGCTCTGTAGACCAGGCTGGCCTCAAACTCAGAGATCCTCCCGCCTCTGCCAAGTGTTGGGATCAAAGGCATGCACCACCACTGCCTTTTGAATCTCAGGTTTTCAAATCATGGATGTCTAACACTGTGGTAGATAGCAGTGACTGCCACTTGCCCTGAGCCTAACATTGTGCTAACAACCTCTAGGCAGCTGTGTTTCTGTGCTATTACTATTACCACAGTGCACTGTACTGGCCTCAAAGCTTTGCTGTCTCGTAGCTATCTTGTTATGCACATAGCCCCCAAAGCACATTCCTTTTCTCTCTCCCCAGTAAACTCTCTCAGCAATTGCCAGTGGAAAGGCAGACCGTGGGTCTTCCAAGACCAGCCAAAGGAGCAGCTTTACTGACGTCTCTCCTTTGTTTCCGTTCTCCCTACCCACTGTCCCTATGAGCTTGTCCAGGTGATTCTGATTCTAGGTTTTAAATACAATTCTTTATGCTGCGTCCCCAAAGACTGATGAGCTGCGGGCCTCCATCCTCCACTGAAAGCTGCAATATCCTTTTTTTTTTTTTTTTTTTATGGCTTAGGGAACAAAGGTACTTCCAGTGACAAGAAGATAGGATGGGATGGAGAACAGGCCGGAACCATATGCACTGAATTTTTTAGTGTAAGGAGAAGCCTTGGTGGAGCACATTAGTCATTTATCATGCAGGCGGCCCCGGGCAACAGCTGACAAGTGCAACTGATGCCCTGCCCGTTAGCAGACTGTTGGGAGACTCCACAGACCAGCACAGCAGCCCTTTCCTCTGTCTCCCTCTGCCCCACCCCCAAAACCTTTTCTCAGCAAACATATGGGAGCCATTCTGGGGGCTTACTTCTTCCCTTCCAGGGCCCAAGGCACGTTGACAACAGGGGATTTACAACAGTCCAAAATGATGCATTCTGTTTTCTTTTGGATTATTCCAACTTTGGGGCCCGTTAAAAGTTTTGTAACCACATAAATATTTATCCAGAGGTTTTGGTTACTACATAAACATAACAAATATGACACTGGGCCCCAGTACTGTAAGTCACATAAATGTCCTTCCAATTCAGAAAGGGGGAAACCAACACAAGAAGCCTTTGGAGGCAATTATTTTTATCATGAAATATTTTCATGGCTATTTTTATACTAGGCTTTTAAAATACCAAA
Organism: Acomys russatus; assembly: GCF_903995435.1. Taxonomy (NCBI): domain Eukaryota; kingdom Metazoa; phylum Chordata; class Mammalia; order Rodentia; family Muridae; genus Acomys; species Acomys russatus. The sequence continues at coordinate 76,451,577 of NC_067142.1, read as the reverse complement.
ATATATTTGTCCTTGACTGTCTATAGCTATTCAGACCTCACTCACTGTCCATCTGCCAACTTGTTTAAGCCTGTCCCTGGATTGCAGGAACACAGTAGGAATGTGGATGGGGCAACACAGGGCTGCATCTTTATAAATACACTGGGGCTAACAGCTGGAGGCCTAGGTTAAAATGCTGCTGCTCTGAGCTTTGCCACCTTTGAAGGCGACAGATAATACTTTGTATCCAAATGCTATAGCTTTACATTTGTTAAGAGGTTCTAGCTGACATAGATGCTGGGTATTCAAGAATTCAAGAGCTGAAATGTTTAGTGTGCATCATCATTATTATTATTATTATTATTATTATTTTATTATTATTATTATTATTATTATTATTATTATTATTATTATTATTATTATTATTATTTTGAGACAGGGTCTCTTGTAGTCCTGTCTGGTCTTGCATTCACTATGTAGCCAAGGGTGACCTTGAACTTCTAACCCTCCTGCCCCTTCTTCCCTTAGAATCTTCAGACTATAGCCACTCTCTATAGTTAGATCATGTGGTGCTGGAGATCAAATCCAGGGCTTCTTGAATGCTAGGCAGCCAATATACAACTGCGCTATGCCCCCAGCCCACTGATATTAATTATTAAAGATGAACACTCAAGTACTCATGCTAGAGCGCATGTTAGTGAAAAATTTGGTGGAAAATAATACTGTGCATGGTTTTTGTTTTGTTTTGCCCGTGCTGAGGATGGAGCCCAGGCCCTTGTCCTTGCTAGGTAAGTGTTCAACCGCTGAGCCATTCAGTCTCTTCTTCCTCCCCATCTAACGTGAAGTCTGGGTGTGCACACATGAAGCTTGCGTTCCACAGAGATGCCAGGGTCATCACTTTCTATGTAAAAAGGTCATACACTTAACCTTGATGTCGGGAGAAAGTCCCTAACAAGATGCTCCACTCAGCTTTTGAAAGTGGTTGGTCCAAGAAAAAGGCAGCCAGTTGGAGGTCCCGCTGCCTCGATCCTGGCCTGGGTTCAGTTCCTCCGTGTTGGGGAATGGCAAAACAGGCTGAGTATTGCCTGTCGCTTTTGTTAGAATGTTCTTCTCCTCAGTCTGTATGTAAGGAAATAATTGAACCGTAAATGGATTAATGACTTGTTCCACTTTTTATAACATGTTCATCGAGGTGATAGCTGGAATTTCTGATATTCTTCTTCTTTTTAAGATTACAACTACTTATTTAGTGGAGGAGGGGTAGAGGGAATGCATTGTCACAGTCCCCAGGCATAGGTCAGAGGACTAACTGTGTGTGTTGATTCTCACCTTCTTTCATGTGGGTCCCGGGAGTTGAACTCAGGCTGTCAGGCTTAGCGGTGCTCACCTTTATTTGCTGGGCCCTTTTGTTGGCCCAAATTTCTGATCTTCACCCAGGAGACTCAGCCCGATGTGGAAATGCTCAGATATAGAAGGCACGATGGTAGTTGCCAGCTTATCTTGTTCTTCATTCCTGGCCCAATAAGCCTTCCTATAGCCAACAGAGACCTCAATTTGAACTATTCCACCTCCTTCTCTACCAGTTAGCCTTTCATAGTCCCTAACTAGCAACTGGCTGCCCATGTGCCCTGAAGGACACACACTGGTCCGTTCACATCAGCACTGAGGGCTGGTTAAAGGCACATCCTCCCCTGGCCCTGGCCTCTCCTCCTCCTGCAGTGCCTTGCTCACTTTGCTCACACAGTTGAGACCTGACAAAATAAATGACTGTGCTGTGCAGGGGAGCTGCAGAAGACACCAATGCTTGGCCTCTTGGGGGGGGGGCAGGGGGAGGGGCTCCAGCTCATTGGGGCGTTGGAACATTTCACAGGGCCAGCTAGGGTCATGGTACCTTGTGGTAAAGGCAATGAGGGGTCCAATGACTTTTAGAGCCAGGTAGCAGAGCAGCCTGGGGACAGACACCGCATTCTGTGTGGCATGTGGCCACATATAGACCTAAATGGACAGACAGATTTCCTCTCCCCTTCTTCAGTCTTCAGGCTCTTTATCTGCATAAGGAGAGAAAGAAAGCCATTCATATGTTGAGCTAAAATTTTGAGCACAAATGAAAACAAATGCTGACACTGAAGATTTCCCATCCAGCCAACAGAAATCCCCCTGGCCTGCTATACATGGGTAACTTGAGTCCTGGAATTCTAGCCTTGGTTAACCCAAATCCACAAATCTGCTGGAGCTCCGAAGCTTTAGGGAGAGCTCTGTTTTTCTATTATGTTCTGTCCTGAGCCGACCCACTGAGTTTATTGCTCCAACAAGTTTAACCCTCTGCTTGCGGAGCACTTTTTTGGCACATACCCTCCAAAATAAACAAATGAGCCAACCAACCAACCAACCAGGGTGAAAGACAAAAGAAAAAAGGGAGTACATTCCTGTTGGCTTGTTTTTGTTTTGTCTTGTTTTTAATTTCTGACTTGACTGGAAGCTCCCCTAGTTGCTCTGTGTAGCTGCTGCATTTTATGGGGCCTAGATATTCTTCCAGAAAAAAGGTGTCTCTTCAAGGCTGGAGAAGAAGCTCAGGTGTCAGGTAGGAGCAGTTGTTCTTGCAGGAGACCCAGGTTTGGCTCTCAGCACCCACAAGGTGACTTCAACCATCTATGACTCCAGTTTCAAGGGATCCAATGTCTTCTTCTGACCTCTGCAGACACCAGCATCCACATGGTACCATAGAAACATGCAGGCAAAAAACTTATGCACACAGAATAAAACAAAATGTGCTGCTGCTCCGGCTTGTAAAGCTCCCAAAGCCCGAGTGTTGTTGGAAAATGGTAGAACCTTTAAGAGGAGGAGCTAGGAGAGGAAGCTCAGCCCCTGGCCCCTTCTTCTCTGTGATTCCATTCCTGACACCAAAAACTGAAGGTTTCCTCTGCCATTTGCCCTGACTATCCTGTACTGCCTTGCTACAGGGCCAAAAGCAACAACCCAATGAACCATGAACTCAAACGTTAAAAACTGTGAACCCAAACAAACCTTTCCTCTTTTTAAACATCTTTATGTCAGGTATTTTGTTGCAGTGATGGAATTCTGACCAACACACACACTTATAAAAGGAAAACAAAAATACATCAAGGGCTCCCAGTATAGCTTATTGATGCTTTTGTGGAATACATGAGGCCGTGGGTTCGACTTCCCACCCTCACCCCAACACAAGGCGTTACTAATACCTCCTTGGTATTAGCATCAACCCTTGTCTGCAGGAGGAAGAGCTCAAATTAAAAGATAGCATGACTTGGGAGGCAAATGTAAGATGGTCATGAATTCAAGGCCAGCCAAGGCTTCAAAATAAGAGCTGTCACAATTTAAAAAAAAAAAAAAAAAAAAAAGCAAAACCAAACAAAAGCATATGGAATGGAGGCTGGGAATGTAGCTCAGTTGGTATAGTATTTGTCTAGCATGCATGAAGCCCTTGAGAGGCGGAGGTGGGAGGATCAAGACATCAAGCTCATCCTCAGCTACATAGCAAGTTTGAGGCCAGTCTGGGCTACTTGAGGCCTAGTCTAAAAAAAAAAAAAAAAAAAAAAAAAAAGGAAAAGGAAACTATGGAAGAATAGCAGTAATCTAAATGCACTTCTCTCAGCAAAGTCCAGCGCTTCTAGAAGCTTCCTGGAACAATAAGGCTTTATTTTGCAAGTGTGTGTCTCCATACCTGGAATGTTGACTCTGGCAGCTTAAGTGACATGATAGGAGACTCAGGAAAATGAGGGATTTTTTGGTTTTGCACCAATCTTTGCTTAGATTATAAAGAGCAGAGAAGGAAAAAAAAATATGGTTGGCAATAAAGGAATGCTGAGTCTCTGCTTGATGATAATCAACTACAACCTGCTTGTTTCTTTTGAACCAGAAGGGTATTGATAGAAGGCAGGTATGAATGGCACAGACAGACCTTCTAACAGTTCTGTTTCTTCCTCAAAGTCATGTGTTTGAAGAACATGGCACCAAAAGTGTACAGTAGTGATAGTAAGTCTTTTTAGAAACTGAGTGTGCTAGGTAGTCTTTTGTTAATCTGACACAAGCTAGAGCTATCTGAAAGGAGCAAACCTTAACTGAGAAAATTGCTTCCATAAGATCCAGCTGTAGGGCATTTTCTTAATTAGTGATTGATGGAGGCGGGCCCAGCCTATTTGGGGTGGTGCCATCCCTGGGCTGATGATCCTGGGTCCTATAAGAAAGCAAGCTGAACAAGCTATGGGAAGCAAGCCAGTAAGCAGCACCCATCTATCCATGGTCTCTGCATCAGCTCCTGCCTCCAGGTTCCTGCCCTGCCTGAATTCCTGTCCTGACTTCCTTCAGTGATGAACAGTAATGCAGAAGTGTACGCTGCATAAACCCTTTCCCCAAGCTGCTTTTTTGGCTATGGTGTTTACTTACAGCAATAGAAACCCTAAGACACCAAGCCTTAGGCTGGCTTGTTGTGTCTCTGGACTTCACAAGATCACAGCTGCAAGCTGTTTGCCCTGTATATCTTGCCATTTTATGGACTGACATTCAATGGGTTCCCACCAGCTGTTTCCATGCTATGCCAAGACAGGGCAAAAAAGGAAAAACAACAACAAAAACCACCATGGATTGGGACCAGATGGAAAGCTGTGTGCTACCAGAAGAGAGGGGAGCTGGAGAACCAGGGAAGGGATGATCTGAGAAGAAACCAGGAGAGAAAAGCAGGTATCTGGCTCAAGAGTGGATAAGGGGCCAAGGTCAGCAGAAATAGCCATGTCTACTTGCTCACAGCTGGCTTTCACTATATTGTCAAATATGACCAAAAGTTTCATCATGCCTCAGTGGTAAAGCTTGTATCTCAGAGCAGGGTTCTAGAAACATCAGCTCCCTGAAGGGAGAGCAATAGGGAGTACCTGGGAGAAAGTCAGGACAATTGTAAAAACCGTAGCTCGGAATAGGTAGAAGCCCCCGAGTCTAGGCCCCACTTCCCTATTCTACCAGTCTTTACTTTCAGTAGATCACTTGGGCTGTTTCCTTTCCTGTAAACTGAGGACCGATCGTGCCGTTTACATTCTTCAAAGAAGAGACTTCTGAAGGTTATCAGGGGGCATGAGCTGATTGCTTTAAGAAAGCCAAGACTATGGGAATGGAGAGATGGTTCAACAGGACCCTGGGTCAATTCCCAGCACCCATACGGCTTGTGTAACTCCAGCTCCATCCATGGGATCCAGTAGCCTTACGCAGGCATACATGCAAGGAAAAACAAAAAATGCACATAAAATTAAAAAAAATAATAATCATTTTAAGCAAAGAAAGAGGAAACCAAGCCTGCCACGGGCCATTTCTGCTGCCGCTGTCCTTCCTGCGCCACACACAGCCAGCTGCGAGTGTGTGCAGCGGAGGAAGAGCTCTCACAGCTGCTGTCTGTGTGTGACTTCTGTGGAAGACATGCCCCCAACCCAAGACCTCGCTCTCTAATGTTAGCAAGGTCCCTTCTCTGTCCCCCCAAAAAGATGCAAATCTCAGAACTAGCCTTAGTGAGACCGAGACTTCACAGGTCTAAAATTCTTGGGTTTACTGCTTTTGTTAGAGTATCGGGTTGCTGGCCACGATGGTGGCGATTGACCCATGTCACAATCTGGAAGTCCAGCTGGTCCCACTGGCCCACTTTACATAGCCCCGCAGGGCCCCCAGGCCTTTCCCGACTCGTTTCTCCCCCATCCTTGAGTTATCCTTGTCTGTATGAAGAGGTCCAGAGCCAACCATGTAAACTCTCAGCTTGTAGGCAGATGGAAGCATGAGAGAAGAGTCCTGTGAGAGCAATTTCTTTTTGAACAAATGGTGTGGAAAATGGCACGCCTCACTTGTGCTCACGTTTACACAACCACATGGAACTATGACAGGCGCTGGAAGTGAAGTCCCCTGCTGGGCAGTCACATGCCGGCTAAAGCCCATTGCCATGGAAGAGACTGATCTGGGGAGGGCAGCCCCCAGTCTGCCACCCTAAGGAACTAGACAATGACAGCGACACCAGCTTGCCCAGGGGGAATCATGGGCCTCTGAGGCGGCATCGACAGTGGGAAAAGGAGAGAAAAATAAGGTGACTCAAGTTGTCAGGAGCTGTATGCCCATCAGGGAAGAAGTAAACCACCAGCAACCTATCTTTCCTCCCTGGCTGCTGCCCTGCCTGTTTCAAGGACCTCTGTCACACAGTGATCTATTCCAGTGGTAGGCACGTGTAGGGGGAAATGTATTTAAACGGGATTCAGCGTATAACAAAAGAAAACAAAAGGAACACTGGCTGAGACAGAGAGGGCCCAGAGCCCTGGGCCACCTACTCATCCTCCGTTCTCTCGTTGCCATGGAATCTCAGAGGCTGACACCAAGGCTTGATGGAAACTGAAACTCCTCTCTCTTTGGTAACTACTAATCTACAGGAAGCAGGGCCCTAGCAGCTACCACCACCGATGCCACCAAAGCTTAACTGGGCCAACAGCGAACCTTGTTCCAGACTGTACAGCCAGTACAGGATTCACGTTCCCAATGTGGTTAGGCCATAACTTATTACAGAGGCTCGTGGGTCACCTGATTTTTGTTTGTTCTGACACTGCGCCATCTGTATATTATGATGGGTTTAATTAACAGAATAACATGCGGAGTGTGGTGGCTTACTTATGTTATCCCAGCCCTTAGGAGGCAAAAGGATTGTTTCTTTTTGAGCCCAGCCTGGGGTACATAAGTGTGTTCTGGACCAGCCTGGGATATGAGATGGCTCCAAAGAACAAATAACACAAACCTTGATTATAACATGGTTGCTATGTGGGAACATATCACGTTCATGATGTTTTCTAGGATATATTGCCGCACAAAGCCCTGGAAGCACAACCCCCCCAACCCCCCCCCCCCCCCCCCCCGGCCCAGAGAGAGCTATGGGACCACACTGCACTGAGCTGAACAAAAGTCACGTCTCTTGGCAAGGCACTGTTTTTACTAGCACCCAGTGGCCAGTGGTTTTCCTTCCTTTTTGGTGTAAAATTTGGAGGAAGAATGAGGTGAGAAGACTACAAAGTGTGGCTCAAGTTTAATTTCTGGACACTACCAGAAGCCTCGGAGCCCAGGACCCCAGTGCAAGAGGGCAGATGAACACAGTGTTCAGCTTGGGTTTCAGAGAAAGAGGTAGGGAAGGAGGAGAGAGCTGAGATAATTTACTCCTGACCAAGGGAAACAGAAGGCTTCCCTGTTAAAACTGAAACCATACAAGACAGGAAAAAAACAAAAACCAAAAAACAAACAAACAAACAAAAAAACCCGAGGCCATAGTTTTTCTCCTACACCTTTAAGACCAGATGAGGTCTCCTCAAAGAAATAATCTTCTCACAGGACCCTAGGTTAAATGTGACACTAACAGGTGCCATGTTCCAAAACAAATGGCCAAATACAAGGGCACAATGGCCCCAGTTGGTAAGCCTAGCATTTGGGAGGTTAAGGCGGAAAGATCAAGAGTTCAAGGACAACCTTAGCTACTGGCCAGCCTGGGCTACAACGAAGCCTAGGCAAGGCGGCAAATAACTGAAACAATATGAGAGCCAGTTATCCCTCAGAGAAGAAAATTAGGAGCTCCCACAATGCTACATGTGGCTCTAAAAAGTCTAGGAATTTTTTTTTCTATGTTGCTAGGGAGAGTGTAACTGGTATCACCATTTCAGAAAGCACTCTACTTCATTGTAAAACAGAAGGTTTATATATTTAAGACTTAGCTATTTCATTCCTGAAGATAGATGGATGGGTAAATATTACATTTATTTATTTTGTGTGTAGGCATGTGCTGCATGCCATGGTGTGAGCATGCGCAGGTCAGAGGACAACTTTCAGGAGTTTGTTCTTTCCTTTAACCCTATAAGTTCCAAGGATTGAACTCATGTCATCAGGCATGTCAACAAGCACCTTTACCTGAGCCATCTTGCCATTGTGGGTATAGATTTTAAATGTTTTTTAATATGTGTCTAGTATGTGGGTTGTAAAAAAATCAATCAATAACTAGCTTTTGAGAGAGAGACAGAGACAGAGACAGAGACTCTGTTTGATGTTGCCCTTGACTTTGGATTCCTTGGCTCAAATATTTCTTCTGCATCAACCTTCCAAGTAGCTAGAATTCAAGGGGACACCACCATACCAAGTCCATAGACAATAGTTTGTTTGTTTGTTTGTTTTTGAGATAGGTTCTTACTACCAGCCCTGGCTTCCCTGGAACTTGCTTTGTAGTCTATGTTGGCCTTGGACTTGAGACAATCCTCCTGCCTTAGCCTCCTAAGTGCTAGGATTACAGGCATGACCATTGTGCTTCTGGCCACAGACAACATCTTTAACAAAAGTTCAATAAAATATTAAAATCAAAGGGCATTATTTGTGATAAAGATAAGTTTTGTTCCACAAGCTGTCAATTTCTGAGATGTACACACTGTGTGTGTACAGATTGTGATACAAAATTTTTATCATGATTATAAAATACATTTATTATGTGTATGCAGAATATATTCGAATACCCTTGAATGTGCCCTTACTATATGTACCTAGAAGCCTATAGAGTCTTTTTATTTATAAGAGAAAAAGACAGTTAGGGGTGCTATACCTTGTAGCCCCAAAAGGATGAGGAAGAGCATTGTAAGCATGAAGACTTACCTGAACTACATGGTAAATCCCAGGCCAGCCTGCCTGAGTTACAGAGCTAGACCCTGTCTCAAACAACAAATAAGACAGAACAAAATTCCATTTAAAGCAAAAGACTGCGTGCATCTTGATTTTTATTGCCAGTAAGATAGCTAAAGAAGTCACCTGGCTCTGACGCAAGACTGTTGTACAACTAGAGGAATGAACCGTATCAACACCGAGAAGATGGGAACGCCTCCGTAACCTAAGAATACGGGAAATGAGTTGGCACAGAGAGTAACCTGCAGTCTGTCGACTTTATAAAGCTCCCAAACACACACACACACACACGTGTCCATGGTAAAACTTTTAAAGCCCAAAAGTCACAAATTTAGCATAGTGAAGGAGGAGGAGAGGTACTCATTATGTGCTGCTTCTTAGTTTGTAGGGAAGGCATCACAATTGTTTGACTAGAATAGTTCACAATTTATAGAAATGGTCCATATATGTACCTATATGCAATACTTTAGGGGGAGGTTCGGCCACATGGTTATTCTGTGTAGCCCTGGCTGTCCTGGACTCGCTTTGTAGACCAGGCTGGTCTCAAACTCATGAAGATTCACCTCCTCTGCCTCCCAAGTGCTGAGATTGAAGGTGTTAATGTACACAATATTATATTAAACTAAAATCAATGTAGCTATAAAAATGCTGTGTATACTATCTCAAAAACATATACTGCTGTGGACAGTGCTGCATGCCTGTAATCCCAGCACTTGGGAGACAAAGAAAGAACATGAGTGCTTAATGCTACCCAGGGCTATGTAGGAAATTCAATGCCAAGCTAGGCTACAAACTAAATAGGTGTAGTGGGGCACGCCATTAATCCCAGCACCTAGGAGGCAGAGGCAGGCGGATCCCTGTGAGTTCTGCAGGGCCTGTGTAGACTGAGACTGCAAGGCCAGACAGGGCTACATAGTGAGACTGTCAACAGAAACAAAAAAGGAACTGAAGAATCCGAATGTGATGGTTTATGCCTGGAAGCCAGCACCTCAGGGGCTGAGACAAGAGGATGCTGTGAATTTGAGGCCAGTCTGAGTTACACAAGACTATATTTAAAAAAAAAAAAAAGGAAAGAAAGAAAGGAGGGAAGGACGGAGGAAAGGAAGGAAAGAAGAAAGGAGAGAAGAGAAGAGAGGCAAGCAAGAAGGACTTTAAAAAAATCCCTCATATGTGTTTGTAGTAAGCAAGTCTCTCTGCACTACAAAACAGAGGTGTATGTCACAACCAACAACAAGAAATGAGCCCTTAGGCTGTCATCACTGATTGCTGTAAAGCGTGACTGAGCATCAGTGGTCATTGTCTCAGCTGGAAGTGAGTCAGTTGGGACCCTTGTTGGAAGGTAAACTGTTTTCTTCTGGGACCTTTGACTGCTATAGCAGAAAAGGTTTCCATAATAGATCCACTCGAGGTAACAACAGATCATGTGCCTGTGTGGCTCTGTTGACTCAAATCCATTGCCTTCTTCAAACTACATTGTTGCACAAACCTATCTTTGCCAGCGAGAGAGTAACAGGCTACAGACCAACCAAGTTCTTTAGTAGACACGATTCATTTACTGCTCTCATTCTCAAAATGCAGTTGAAGTGGATGTCTTCTCTTAGCTTAAACACAAGCAGTGGCTTCTGGGCAGCGAGCCTCTATAAGGTAGGAAGCAGCTGCTGAAGAGATGACTCAATGCTTAAGAGCATGTACTGCTCTTGAAGAGAGCCTGTTTGGTTCCAAACACCACAACTGCGTAGGCTAACGACTGCCTGCAAATCCAGCTCCAGGGGATCTGACACCTTTGGCATCCAAGTGCACCTGCACGTACATGGTGCTCACACGCATGGGCAGGCGCAGGCGCACACGCACACACACACACACACACACACACACACACACACACACACACACACACACACACAGTTTAAATAATAATTTGTTTTCCTCGAGACAGGGTTTCTCTGTGTAGCCCTAGGTGTCCTGGAACTTTTTGTAGACCAGGCTAACTTTGAACTTATAGAGATCTGCCTCCTTCTGCTTCCCTAGTGCTGGAGTGAAAGGCGTGTGCCACCACTGCCCAGCTGAAAAATAAAATTTAACAATAATAATTCATGAAGTGTTCATGATTACCTATTACTGAGAACAAAGTGAAACTGGCCACACACTTTAGGGGCTGCATGTGCTCTGAGATATTAAGTATAGCTATTCTAAAGTATGCTTTACTGTCTTAAAAACCCTCTACCACCAGCTTTAGATCCGAAGAGCTAACCCCAGGGTCTCAGGATCCCTTATTTTGAGATTGGGAAACTGTAGATACACTATTTAAGGTATTAGGAGGTCATGCCGGACTAGGGTGGACCCCTAGTCCAGCAAAGACGCAAAAAAGGGAGATTGAGACAGGGGCACGGATATGCACAAGGAGAGTAAATACCATTTATAGAGGAAGACAGACACCAGTTTCAGAAGCCAGAGAAGCCTATGGGTTATCAGAAGATGCCCCATCTCCACCCCTCACCAAACAAACTAGTAGGAGGCAGGCCTGAGGTGGTGCTTGCTTGGAACCCTCAGGGGCCAACTCAGCTCCAGATTGGGAGACAAAGGGTCTCCTTTGTTCTAAGTGCCGCCTTCGTTTGTGGCAATCTGTTATAGTCCTCACAAATTCTTGCCTTCTTGTTCTGTAAGCTTTAGGAAAATGTTTCAGCTTTCATTTAACTATTATAATTATGATCTCTGGGTTTTTAGTCAACATTTGAAATAAGAGGATCTGGAATAAGCATCCAGTTGTGTTCAACCTGTGGCTTGTGGGCCACATGTATCCCAAGACACTTTTGAACATGGCCCAACTCAAAAGCCATGAACTTATTTAGAACATTATGAGGTTTTGGCAAACCAAACAAAATAAAGCCCACCCACCCACCCCCTAAAAACCAAAAACATTATGAGGATTTTGTGTGTTTGAATCAATTGTACCTTTTTTATTTGTTTTTGTTTTTCAAGACCGGATTTCTCTGTATAGACCTGGCTATCCTGGACTCACTTTGTAGACCAGGCTGGCCTCAAACTCAGAGATCTGCCTGTCTCTACCTCCCGAGTGCTGGGTTAAAAGCGTGCACCACCATGCCCTGCAATTATACCATCCTTAAATGTAAAGTTTAGAAATGACAATATCAAGTCACCATATCAAAAGGTTGGGCCTACTAGATGCACTCTTCATTTTTATTTAATTTCTAAGAGATGCTATCTTACTATGTTGCACAGGCTATCTTCAAATCTCTGTGCTCAAGTGATTGTCCCTCCACATCCCTGCAAGAAACTGGGAACACAGTTTCTTGTTCCCTATTATGCTAGGCTCAAAAGTGAATTGTTTGGTTCAAAGTAGCAGCCCTCCTTCCCCCCCTCCACCACCCTTTTAGATAAATTATTGTTATATAGGCCAGGCTGGCCCCAAACTCGCTATCTTTAGCCCAAGTTTTAAAGCATGTGTCACCATGCCTGGCTTTGGCTTTTGTTTCTGCTTTTGCTTTTTGGGGTTGATGGTAGGACCTCACATGCCAAGAACATATTGCATCTCTGAGTATGTGCCTCTATCACTCCCAGCTCTCTTTTCCCTTTTTAGATGATGGTTTGGACTAAATGAATCACTTCCCTCTCTTCAGGCTATGTTCTCATGTGTAATACTCATGATGCTAATATTTGCTCCACTTATCACTCAGAGTGGCAAATGAGCCCCGTGGAATGACAGGCGACAAAGTGTCTTATAATTGTAAGTCACTGTAACTGCTGAACTATTTATTACATTTTCTCTGTAACTCCAGCTCCAGGGGGATCTGATGCCTCCGTGGGCACCTGAATCCACATCTCAGGAGACAATGCTGGGGTCTTAGCATGAACGGCAGAGGAAAGATCAGAAATTACTAAGGATGTGACGTCCGGTTTGAGGCAGCTCTTCCTCTGTGGGAGCTTGCATGGGCTAAATGAGGATTTGTAGTCTATGGGTTTGGTCTGCGTGGATGGAGTGAGGTGAAGATTCTGAGGCAGAGCTTCAGAGAGTTCAGGGGCACAAAATGTTCCCACTTTCTGTGGAAAGAGTTGGCAGTTTCTTCAATGAATAAATAAAGTTATCTATCTGCCTTGGGGAAAGTCCCCTGACAAGGAAAAGCTATTCTGATAGGTAGGATATGGTAAGACAGGCAGGTGCATGTGGACAGTGTGTGATTTTGGTCCTTGGGACCAAAGGGAGATGGTTTGTGTTCTCATGTACAGGGTAAGGCACTGGACGCATGGGTGATATCTCTCTGTTACAATTTGGATCTAGAATGCTCCCCAGAGGTCCATGGAGTCACTTGCTCACTCAGCTTTTCTCCTTCTGTGGAGCTGACTGAGTGACATCTCTGCAATTATCATCTAAAAGGATGGTTTCTTTACATTAAAAATGAGGGATGGAGGGAGAGAAGGCCCTGCAGAGTTAGCTCAGTGGTTAAGAGTGCTCGTTGCTCTTTCAGGGGACCAAGGTTCAGTTCTCAGCTCTTATATGGTGATTCACAACCTGGCACACCCATATCTAATAGGAACAGAGAAACTCAGAAAGCCAGCACAGCTGTTTGACAATGCTCCAGCAAAGTTGAGCCGAGTGATGTCACTGCTATGGTGCAGTCTCCCATTTTTTGGCCTTGATCTCTATGTGTCACATGCCTGGGGGTCCTCTATTATTTGTGCAATTTGGGGCTATTGGATTGATTGAAACTTTCTTACGAATCATTTTCACCCTCTCCCAGGAGCACTTATTTTAAGCTTCCCCAGGAATGTCCTGACCATACTAGCCCTCCCACTGCCAGGGATATGTCCTTATCTGGCCCTACTTGAAGGTCTTCCTCCTGCCCTGGAGGTTTCAACTCAAGTAAACATGCCAGAGACCTCCTTATCAGGTTCTGACTCAAAGATGCTCTCGGCACATCTGCCCCTGCACTTACTCAGGGACAAGGCAATCAGAACAACATAAACTTGAAAAGATAAACAATATTCATTAAACTGGAGAAGTTGGTAGCAGATCAAATTAAAAGCCTCTTCCTTATACTGGCAGACAAAGGATGGTTTGGATAAATGACAGAAGAATAAAATGTTAAGACTGCCCTCTCTTAGAAAAAAGTGAACTCATGCCACTATGGAGTCACATGACCAAGGAGCAAAAAAAAACCCAAGATAAAACATATAAATAAATTCTACAAATATATAAAATAGAAACATTGTATCGTGGCAGAAATTGAATAATAACTGCAGCAGCTTTGGCCTAGAGATTTTTCTTGGGCCTAATGACAGTTAGCACTCTAACTATTAAGAGTTGACAAAAAAAAAAAAAAAAAGAGTTGACGATACACTGCTCAAGACATGACAGTCTGCCCAGGTTGGCTTGGAACTTTTCTTTCTGTCTCATGCCCTTGAGACTACAAGAGCCACCAGCCTGAGAATGGGCTGTTATGCATTGGCAAAATATGTTCCTGAAGCTACAAGATTATTAAAAGTTGGGCTGTGGGGTTGACGAGGGAAAATGATTATACAAGATAATTCTGTTCTGTCATGGTTTATCAATGACTACTAAACTTATGACCACTGTGCACAAAATGATATGGTCTATGGTTTGGAGCAATATGCATCTACCCCTGCCCACTTCTGAGTTCTGTACAAATAAAGAAGCACTCCAACTGCCAGGCGGTCAGGATGTAAGGTCTTCCCGATGCCCATGCCTGACTAATTCCTCCTTCATCGCTCTTTCATCCACCCTTCTTCAGGCCCTGAGTTCACCAGGGGCTGGAGCCCAGTAACAACCATTTGTAACTATAGTTCCTCTGGTTCCAATATCCTCTTCTGACCTCTGTGGGCACCATGCATACACATGGCGCGTACACATACATGAGCAAAACACTCACAAATGAATTACAATGAATAAATCTAATTTTGAAATTAAAGGCAAAAAACCCAAGTGTGGAACCACCAGTTTAGAACTCAGATAAAAGACTATTTGAGACTGACTGCTAAGGCCTAAGTGACTCAGGGCCAGTGAATCTAAAACCTGTTTCTAGCCTTCTTTCCTCCCAAAGGACTAATTTTTTGCTTTCACAAATTGGTTTGAAAACATTTCTGGGAAGAATGATACATGTCTTTAGGCCCAGCACTTAAGAGGCTGAGGCAGGAGGATTGCAGCTATGTAGTAAGTTTGAGGCCTGCTGGGCCAGCCCTAACCTAGCCAGACAAAAGTAAATTTTTTTGGTTTTTCGAGACAGGGTTTCTCTGTGTAGCCTTGGCTGTCCTGGACTTGCTTTGCAGACCAGGCTGGCCTCGAACTCACAGCGATCCACCTGCCTCTGCCTCCCAAGTGCTGGGATTAAAGTCATAATGAATGTCTTTTTAGTAAGGTTATCCTAGGACCCAAAGCAATGTCTCTTTCAAGCTTGAGTTAGGAATGTCGGACCAAACATTATAATTAAGTCAAATGTTGTTTTCCTTTCTTGCATGCACACATAGCCTTAACAAAGTGTTGGCTTTTGGTGGTCCCACCGTTGTCATCTGCCACTGATAGAGGTGGCTTTGTACACAGGTGCAGAGCATGGCCCAGCACTACCTCTGCAATTTTCTGAAAGGGTTCAAAGACACTTGCTATGTCAGAAACCAAGATGTGGGGAAAGTAGCTAGCGGTCTCTTGAATTGCTTAAGGGCATTCGCTAGTCTTGAGCTTACAACTGCAAAGATGCTTTTTATGCCCCAACCTTTTACATCCACACAAAATCCCTGTTGATTTGTGAGAAATAAAGACGTAGCTTGCAGGATAAGATGAAACAAAACAAGACATTTTAGGGGAATAATAGCACTTGTCTTTGGTTCCTAGTACTCTGAGAAGGAACATACTTCTGGGGAAAATAATCATGTGTAACGTGGAGCTCCTAAACTATCTCCTACCAGATGTCAATTTAAAAATATATAGTGGAAAAAATATATATATAGTGGGCTGAGAACATAGATCAGTGGTAGAGCACTAGCTTTCCATGAGATCTTGGGTTTAGTTCTGAGCACTTAAAAAAAAAAAAAAGATAAAATGTAGGTAACATAAAATTTGTTTAGGGTTACTAGTGCCCTCCCCTCATCAACCCATAATTAAGAAAATGCACTACAGGCATTGGGCCTCCCCCCCCCCCCAATCTTGTGGAGGCATTTTCTTAATCGAGGCTCCTTCCTCTCTTATCACTCTGGCTTGTGTCCAAGTGCCATAAAACCAGCCAGTGCGCTATGGTAACCATTGTTAAGCATATGACACTTCAGTGGCTTTAAGTATGTTCACATTGTCCTGCGACTATTACCACCCCGGCCATCTCTAGCTAGTGCTTAGATGTGGTTGGCTTGGGTTTTGCCTTTCTGGGGGATGGAAAGTAGGGAGGCATGCATACTAAACAAGCACTCTGTCCTAAGCTATGCCCTGGCCCCACCTCTATCACTTTCAATCATGTTGCACAAACTGTACCTTGGCACCCACGAAACCATAACTCCCCATTCTCCTCAGCTTCAGCCCCTGACAAGCACTTATACGTCCCATCTCTCTGAGTCTGACTCTACAGATACCTTACACAGACAGCACACTGTATTTGTCTTTTTGTGTCTGGCTTATTTCATTGAGCAAACTACCAAAGTGAGTCTGTTGTACTGTGTGTGTCGGAGTAGCTTCTCCTCCTCTTGTTCTTTGGGTCTCAAGAGGGCATCAGATCACATTATAGATGGGTGTGGGCCGCCATGTGGGTGCTGGGAATTGAACCCAGGACCTCTGGAAGAGCAGACAGTGCTCTTAACCACTGAGCCATCCCTCCAGCCTGACAAAATCCAGTTCCATGTGGTGTGCTCCACCACTGAGTTACATCCCCAGCCATTTCCTTGTTTTTTTAGAGCTGGCTCATGGTATTGTATGTACACATCACATTTTTTTCTAAAACTTATTTTATGTATGTGAACGTACCTGTGTGTATGCATGTGTGCCATGTACATGCAGGAGCCAAACGGTGTCAGGAGAAAGCCTTGGACGCCCTGGACTGTTGGATCCCCAGTTATAGGTGGTTGTGAAACACCGTGTGGATGTTGCAAACCAAATTCTGGTCCTCTACAGAAGCATCAAATTTTCTTAACCACTGAGCCATCTCTCCAGCCCCTATACATCACATTTAACTTAATTTTCAGAAGAAAAGTCTGTCAATGGGCACTTTGGTCATATCACTCTTCAAATCGTTTCCTTTTCTGATGTCTCCTATCTCTGGATCATCACTAGAGACACTGTGACACAGCGGAGGAGGAGTGGTGGAAGGCTGGAGGTGAGACAAGTCGGCAGGCAGGAGAGTGAGGCAGAGTGGACCCTGACTGCTGTAGGCCCTACTCTGCTGAAAGGCCAAGTAGACAGCCGTGAGGCATTTAAGAAAACCCTATCAGTAGCTAGTCATCGGAGATGCTAGTGTCATGTGACCCTCACTCAGCCCAATCAGCAGCCATTCATCAAGAGTTGTCAATGTTACATGACCCTCATTCAGTTATAGAATTCTTAGTTTAAAGAGATTCTGGTACAGTGTCCTGTGGGAGACTCTAGATGATACCAACATTTCTACACAAACTCTCTCTGATTCCTATGAAGCTTGTATGAGTATTTTTGATCTACCCTGGTGATCTGGTTCAGCCTCCTAATGGCAGGTGGATCTCTGTGAATTGGAGGCCAGGCTGGTCTACAAAGCTAGTGCAGGACAGCCAAGGCTACACAGAAAAACTCTATGGGGGGGGGGGGGAGAAGAAGAAGAAGAAAGAAGAAGAAGATGATGATGATGAAGATGAAGAAGATGATGAAGAAGAAGAAGAAATTAAAACATTTGTCTTCCTCTGGACAAATTAGGCATAAAACATTCCAGAAGTAAAAATATTGATAATCTCAGGGTAATAGTCAGCTCAACATAAACATCTTTACTTGAATTTAGTTCAAGTATAAAAGCTGTATGCATTCGTTGGATTTTCATCTTATCCTATGGGGAGGTTAACACAGGTACTAGCAAACATTTCACATGTGCAGGAGGAACATTTCAGAAGCATCATGTGACATATCTAAAGTTACATGTCTGAGAAGTGGCCACACTGGAATTGAAAGCCACGTCTTTGGGATTTAATATTCATGCTTTAAAAAAAAAATTTTTTTTTTTGGTGAGATTACACATGTGAAAGACAGAGGGGGACTTGTTTTCCTACCCTGTGGGTCGTGGGAATTGAACTCAGATCATGAGGCTTGATGGCAGGTGCCTTTACTGTCTGAGCTGTCTCATCAGCCGTATAGCCTGTCTTTGGGTCAGAGGCAGGGGCATAGTTCCCTGCAGTGTGGACTGCATGTGATACTAGTAACTTGAAAGCTTTGACAATGACTTTGCCAGCAGACTATCTCATATGAGACAAGTAATATTATCCTACTTCTAACCCTGGAATGCAGCCTGAGCAGTGACTCAGGAGAATAGGATTTAAACCAGGCTGTTCCCCACGGAACGTCTACCACCCTGAGCTCCAGTCTTGAAACAGAGGTGTGCCTTTGTCTGATTGCTTATGGGTTCCCAAAGAAAAGCGTATTTAACATTTAAAACTGAAGGCAAAGGTGAGCAGGGTTCCCATAAGGGCCCCTCAGGAGGAAGCTGGGCGCAGGCTGCCCTGGGTGAGCGGCTACCTTCAGGCTGATATGACTGAAGCCTACTGTAGCTAGCCAAGCTGGGCGCCCTCTACACACACACCCCAACCACCACCTCACCCCAGCTTTCGAGTGTGTGTGTGTGTGTGTGTATGTGTGTGTGTGTGTGTGTGTGTGTGTTTTCCTCTCTATTTGTCTCTTCTTGTTTCTTTTTCTCTTTTCCTCCCATCTCCCTTTCTTCTCTCCCTCCCTCCCCTTTTCCCTCCCTCCCTCCCTCCCCATCTCTGTTTTCTTTCTGTCCCTCCCACCCTCCTTCTTTCTACCTGTCTCCAACTGGTATACAACTCCTGTATACAACTGGAGCATACTGGAGACTTGCTTAGATAACACCAAGTTCTTCCTTTAAAAACTCACACTCTGATTTCTATGCATTTGCCATTTAGCAGTCTTTCTAAGTGTGTTCCTTCATCTCTGCCAGTCTCAGGGTCCCATGGTGGCGCTCATTGCCAGTCTAGCTGGGCAGCTCTAGGGTGTATGGAGGCTCCTCTGCTGTTCCATCGCCCTGGCCACCCTCACCCCTGTTTACTGGCCAGGCTGGTGCCCCCACGGCTGTCCCTGCCTGGTTCTCTCCCCTGTGTGCCAGTTTTAGTCTGTGAAGAGCTGGGAACAAGAATGGCCCCCTTCCCAGAATAAGACTACAAATAAGACTTGTCATAAATAGGACTAGCAAATAGCCTGGGGAGGCTTTGTGTGAGTTAAGTGCCCGAGTTTTTGTACATTTATTGTTATTTATTTATTTATTTTTGTTTTTTCGAGACAGGATTTCTCTATGTAGCCTTGGCTGTCCTAGATTCACTTTGTAGACCAGGCTGGCCTCAAACTCACAGAGATCCACCTGCCTCTGCCTCCCAAGTGCAGGTTATTGTTAGTTTTCTGAGGAAAGCCTGCCCAGGCTGGCCTTCAACTCATGGGCTCAAGTGATCCTCCTGCCTCAGCCTCTGGAGTAGTTGGGGCTATGCCTACCTTTGATTTTCAGGAATGGCGTAAATGTCTTTTTTAATGTATTTTTTTTTATTCCAAAACATGCAGAAAATAAATTTTACCATGCAACTTTAAAGTGTGCATGTGCGGGCATGCATGTGTGGGCACATTCACATGTGCCCATGCACGGGGTCTCATACTTGCCATGGTGTGTACATGGGGAAGAGGACTAGTTTTTTGGAGTCAGTCAGTTCTCTCCTTCCACCATGTGGTCCTGGAGGTTGAATTCCCGCCATCAGCCTACTGGCGAGCAGCTTTATGCTCTGAGCCATCTCAGTGCCCCCCCATCCCCCCTCCCAGACCCCCCAGCCCCCTTCCCCGCAAGGAAGTTCAGTGGCCCCATGCATTCTCATGACCAAGCAATTAGCACCTCCGCCCATTTCACAACCTTTCCTCCAGTCATCTCTAATCCATTTCTCCTTCCCTCAGCTTCTTGCAGCTTCTGTGTGTTAGTGGCTTAAAAGACTTCACACAAGCAGACTCACACCATATTTCATATAATATTCTCAAGATCCAAGGTTGTGCCAAGAGCTGCCCCACGTCGGCTTGTCAAGGTGTTTCCAGTATGAAGCAGTAAGTTAGATTATGTGTCACTCTGCGCAGTAATGATGATCAAAGTCCTGTTTTTATGTGGGAAGGTGGATGCGCAGCAGCGCACACCTTTAATCCAGTGACTAGGGAGGCGGAGGCAGGCAAGTCTCTGGGGATTCAAAGCCAGCTTGCTCTGCATAGTGAGTTCCAGAATAGCCTGAGCTACATAATGAGATGTTGTCTCAAAAAACAAAGAAGACATCACTGAAGTTTTGTTTTGTAGTATTTGTTGTATTCAGTGTGTAAGTTTGTGTGTGTGCCTGTGATTGTGCACACACATGTGCGTGTGCGCATATATGGATGTGTGTGTAGACGACATCAGAGAACCATTTTCAGGCACAGGTTCTCTCCTTCCACCTATCGCTTCTGGGGATCAAACTCAGGGCACGCTTGGCCGCAAGTATCTCTACTGCTGAGCTATTTCATCAGCCTGTTACTGAGTTTTTAAAAATTAAACCTTTTTATCAGAGGTTTTCTGAATAGACTCTTTGTCAGGACTGTTGTCTCAGTATTACAGATGGCAAAAGACACGCAGAGAGGATCTCTCTACTGGACATGTGGGGTTTTCCCTAAATATCAGGAGTATTGGGCAATATTTACAAAGGAAAGAGAAACACAGAAAGTAATTTCTTCTTCTTCTTCTTCTTCTTCTTCTTCTTCTTCTTCTTCTTCTTCTTCTTCTTCTTTTTTAGTTTTCTGAGACAGGGTGTCTCTGTGTAGCCTTGATTATCCTGGACTCGCTTTGTAGACCAGGCTGGCCTCGAACTCACAGTGATCTGCCTGCCTCTGCCTCTGCCTCTGCCTCCCGAGTGCTGGGATTAAAGGCATGCGCCACCACCACCCAGCTAGAAAGTCATTTCAATGTTGCATCCAAACTGTAAAAAGAAAGGCAAAATTCATAGTTTGGATGGACCAAAAAAATTATAAAGAGTCCTGGAAGGTTGTCATTGTATGATTCCATAAGCAGCCAGTGCTGCAGAATTGATTGATGGTAAGCAGTAGGTAGCTGGTACTGTTGTGGCTTTGTCAGACCTTTGGGGATCACGCTTTCCTGTATGCCTTTTGTAGAGCAGTTCACAAACATGAGCAGTGTGCTTATGGTCCTTCTGAAATGCTTGAAGAGGATGTTGCCACTGCTGCAGTTTTCTGTCTTTGGGGTCTTAAAAATGATTAGCCAGTTACTAAATTTGAAATCCAAATCATGGGTTTGGCTCCGATTGTTGCCAGTTTTTAAAACACTGGAAAAAAGGCAAGAAGCAATCAGTCATAGACCACCTTGATTTCTAACTTCATGAGGGAAAATCATTCAGAAGAGAAATCCTTGGACTTATAAATCATTTATACTATTGAAAATATATGTCACATCCCATATGGAAAAATGTCTTCTTACTATATTTTACCTTGATATGTCTGAGTAAGAGAAAATAGGTAACCAAAACAGGTTACAATTTAAGTAATGCTTACTAGCTTGCTGCAAGTGTAACTATACTACTAAATTTAATGTTATTTTTCTTCCTGTTTTTCTTGAGCCAAACCATAAAAGGAAAAGCATAGCATATAGCATATACAGCAAGGATGACCAGGAATCTGGGAAGAGGCCATGTCACTGGCACCTAATAGACTGGGTCACATAGTGTAGTGCTTCGTTATCTACTAGTAAAGTTAATTGGGAATTCCATGACTTTAATCTTCTCACTTTACTGTGCACACTCCTCGATGTGTCAGTGATAAGCCAGCACAATCTAATTAGTCCCATGGGATCCCTCACCCAATTTGGAATCTGTTCACTGATACTGCTTTGCTGGCTTCCCAAATACAGAATCTTAAGAACATTAGAACTAGAAAGATATTATAAATCAGCTACATGCACCCTCTCAACTGACAGACACAGACGGAGAGCTCATGCAAGGGTAAGCAACTTGCTTATGTCAGATTATTGTTCATTTACTTATTTAATCATCGGCCCCCACGCTCAATCAGCCAGTGTCACCAAGTAGGAGTTAATGTGAGTAAGTGAGGCGTTATCACTGTTCTTAGGAAAAGTTCACCCCAGAAGAAGTGGTAAAATCCACAGCCAGTGTGCTACTGCAGACGGTGGTGAGGACACACTAGCAGTGTGAACTAAACACTAGCAGAGAGAAACAACAGCTGTCAGTTGCACACAGTGAGATTGGAAAGGCTTCCCAGGGTTGGGCATTAGAGAATGTGAAAGCAACCCAGGTAGAACAGACATTACAGGCAAAGCCATAACCCATGAGCATGTATGATGGGACTGAGGAACACATGTGGCAGTAAAACATGCAAGTGTGAGGATACAGGCAGGAAAGGCTGGGTGTAAAATGGTAGGAAATGTGTCTTGTAAGGGCCCAGTGTTGGTGGTGGCACATGCCTTTAATCCCAGCACTCAGGAGGCAGAGACAAGTGGATCTCTGTGAGTTCGAGGCCAGCCTGGTTTATAGAGTGAGTTCCAGGACAGTCAGGGCTACACAGAGAAACCCTGTCTCAAAAACAACAACAACAAAAAAAAAAAAAAAAAAAAAAAAAAAAACCATTAAAATAGAGTCTTTCTTGGTTAAATTGGCATAATTATTTTTAATTTTCATACTGTGTGATTTTGTTTTCTGAGGAAACAAGGCTCTATGGGAGGTTTTTAAGTAGTGCTAGCACATCCCTTGGTTTATGACGAGATGAGATGAAAATTTACATTCTAGATGGGGGATGATGGGAACCTGAAAGTGGAAGAACAGCAATAAGCAAGGAGGACAACAAAGGCGAAACATGATGATTGTTGGCCAGTCACCAAAGAGGTGCAAATTAAAACCATAAGGGAGCCCGTTACACATCCACGATCATGGTGCCAGTTAAAAACCTAACCATTCCAAGTGTTGGCAAGGTGTGGAGAATGTAAAATGGAACAATTTTGGGAAATAGTTCAGCAATTTTTAAAAAGCCAAATGTATACTTACTGAGTGATGCAGCCATTCTAATACCATTTACCCAAGAAAAAGGAAATGTGCCCTTCCGTTTGTTTGAATGCTAGTTGCCCCCTCTGGATCTCATGTTGAAAATGAATCCTCACAATGAGATATTAAGAGAGGAGAAAGTCAATCTGTTTGTGGTACTTAGAAGTAGGGCCTTTGGGAGTAATTAGGGTCATACAAGGTCGGGAGAGGAGGCCCTGTGGTTGAGTGTTTATAAGATGTGAGAAAAGGAGCTCTCACCTCCACCCCTTGCCTGTTCTGCCTCTGAACTCCATCAACAAGAAAGCCCTCACCAGATGTGAAGCTTCCATCTTGGATCTACAACATTTTGATTCAAAATAAATCTTTCTATCAAATATATACAGCCTGTAGTATTGTGTTTTTAGCAATAGAAAATGGGCCGAGCCAGATCCACACAAAGACAAGTGAATGAATGTCCATATCAACTGCATCCATAATGGCTCCCAAACTGGAAGCAAATCACAGCCAACACCACTGATCTGCATTCATCCACAAATGAATAAACAGATTCATTTAGATTTTGATGTGCCCACACACTGTAATACTAGTCTGAAATAAAGAGAAACTATCTATGAGGATGTAGAACATGGAAGAGCCACAGAGGGAAAGCGGTTGATCCACCGAGCACTGTGGCTCAAGCCTGTAATCCCAGCACTCAGGAGGCAGAAGAAGCAGGACTGACTGCCACAAGTTCGAGGCTAACCTGGTTTATCTGTTGAGTTTTAGGCCAACCTGGCCACAAAGTAGAATCCTGCATCAAAGGACAAAATGAAGTCAAGTTGACCCAACAGTTTGTCTAGTATGCCCACATCTGTTCAAGACTCTAGAAACTAAAGACTAGTTCCACCGATAGTGAGGGAAAGCTAACCAATAAGAGAAAGGCTAACAGAAAGGCTCACATAGTAATTTTTGGGGTTGGTGGAATTTTCCTATGGCTTGATGGTAATGATGGTCACACTGTGTACTTACAAATGTGCCAAAACTCATTAAAATAATGCATTCTTGATGGGTGTATTTTATTTTACATAAGTTATGGTATAACACAGTTCATTAAAAAGTAACTGGGGTTTAGGATAACTAAGTAATACAAGCTAATTATTAGTTGATCAAATCATGGTCATGTCAGTTCCTAGTTTATTTTTATCATAAGAATATATATCCTAGGTCTAACAGATGGATATGATTCTATAGATACATAAAGTAAAATAGATAAGGTCTTCAAAGCCTCAGAGACCTACAGAATATGACGTTTAAAGATACTTTTATTATTCTAAAGATTCTTTGACAGCAAGACAAGTTAACTCCTGGCAACACCCAGCCTACCTCAAAGAAGATGATGAGCATCAAAGAAGTTTCTTATGGAGATGGCTTCAAATGGGACAAACAAGCCACTGGGAAAAATGTCCTCGTTTCTGCCACAGACAGAATTCTGCCTAAAAATGGGCAAATTTGGATGCAGGCAGAGCCGATGGCCAAACTCTGCCAAAACCAGGTAAGCAAATCCTCAATAGTTCCTGCCTCTCAAATATTTTGTCCGATATATTGGGCTAGAAGGCGGAAGTTGATGCACCAATAGTATAGAGAGTGGGGGGACTGTGCAGGCAGTGAATTGTCCCTGTCATTTTTTCATTTTGGAAGCTGCTAACCTGCACTTCTGGTTCACTCAGGTAATTAAGTTTTATTCCTTCTCAAATCTCTGATAGGGTTGAAGACCAGATAATTTAGTCTTACAATTAGGCTTAGTTGTTTAGGGGTTAAGATGTTTTAAGGTCTAGATAGATGTTTTAGGCTAATAGAGATGACATGATAGATAGTGATTTTCATTCAGAATTTTAGACTCACCAAGATAGGAAAGATGTTTTCTTCAAAGTTGTTAAATATAAATAGCCAAATCATTATGAATGTAACATTTATATAATTCCTGGTTTTGTGGTTCTTTCTGTTGTATATGGTTTATTTTATTTATGTGTAATAATATAAATGTATATGTTAAAAAAGAAATATAATTTTAAAAAGGAAAAAAATAAAGTCTACAGCTCAGAAAAAAAAGAAAGAAAGAAAGAAAAAAGAAACAAACAAACAAAAAAGAGAGTTGGAGCTCAGAGATAGGAGTACTTGCCTGGTAGGCACAGGCATGGATTCTTTCCCCAGGACAACAAAATGAACTTCCAAAGAAACAAAAACAATGCCCCACTCCCAAACGAGCTAAATAGCACAATGGTCCATTTACTTAAGAAAAATAAAAATGATCAGTATGTATCTTCAAAGCTATTGCTCTCAGATAATAAAGGCAAGTGCAAACACTAGTTTTTCTTTCATTGGCTGAAGTGGGTGTGGTTAGAAAGGACAATGTATGTGGGTATTTGAGAAAATCTCTCTCTTACTATATACAAATGTTGATATAATTTGGGACAACTTTCTAATGGGCTATTTGTTATTATATATTAAAAGGCATAAAATATTGAAGGAAAAAAAAAAAAAGAATAACTAGGGCCAGCAAGATGGCTGAAGGTAGAGGTGCTTGTAAGCCAAGCCTAACAACCTGTGTTCAATCCCCGTGACCTATATGGTACAAGGAAAAAACTGACTCCCATGAGTTGTCCTCCTCCACACATGTGCCATAGCACACACAAATAAATAAATGTAATTTATCAATTAAAAAAAAGTAATTGAACTTACTTAGTGGAATAAGTGACAATAACAAAAATAAACAAACCAACAAACAAACATAGTAATTGATGTCATTTTTACAGATTTCTTCCTTTGATTCTATTTAACTATAAATCAATATCTTAAGGCAATTCAAATAGACAGAGACAAAAACAAATATAGGGAGGAGTCTCACTCCACCCAGCTAATCAAGGGGAAAGACTTACACAGTAAAATTCAGTGGCCAGTACAGTACAGAGCTGCAGTCCGCATCCCAGCAAAAGCAGTTCATCCCCTGCAGATAGGAACCTCCAGCAGTCAGAGGACCTTACATCACAGGCCTGAAATCCCAGCAGAGGCTGGGCTGAGGCAGAAAAGAAGTTCAGGCCTACCTTGTCTACAGAGCAAGGTGAAAGACTGCTTAGGCAACTTAAGGGAAGGCTAAGACGGAGGCTGCGGCCCAAGGGAGGAGTTTCTGCTTATGCTTGGGAGGAAAAAGAGAAACTCCATTCTTATTGGAAATCGCTGATTTTGCAATGACGTTGCCTCTTCTGGAAAGTTTGAGAATATTTTTCTACATTTTAAATGCATTTCTGCTCTACAGGTCTTTTGTTTGTTTGGTTTGTTTTTTGAGGCAGGGTTTCTGTGTGGCCCTGGCTGGCCTGGCTGGCCTAACTCTTGAGCTTAGTGATCTGTCTACCTCTGCCTCTGAGTGCTGGGATTAAAGGTGTGCGCCACCACAACTGCCTTTCTGCTTGACATTTAATTTTTTTTTTTAAGTGACAGTTATCTTTAAATGCTGCTGGTTTGAATTTTTCTTTGTCTGTCTGTTGCCATCCTTTTCCCACCATTGCTACATATCCGAAGGGGAGTAAAACACAGACTGATGAAATGGGAAGAGACAACAGCGGGGCCTGAGTACTAAGAACACTGGCTGCTTTCCCTAAGGCTCCCAGGTTCCCAGCTCCTACATGTGGCAGCTCACAACTCCTGTAACTCCAGTTCCAGGGGACCCGACGCCCTCCTCTGACCTCTGAGAGTATCTGTAGGCATTTGGCATACATACATCCCGAAATACAAAAATACACATGAATTAAAAAGTAACTAAGTCCTTTTTAAAAGAGCATGCTGTTAGCCAGGACTCATTCCCTTAAACTTTTCTCTACTCTTATTTCCCAACTTCTTACATGAGTGATACCCTGGGAAGCAACAGAGCTTGGTAGTAAAACCACAAGTGCTTAGAACTGCTCTATTTCTACTTCAGGAAATGGTCCCTCCTTTTTAAGATTTTATTTATTTTTAAGACAGGTTCTTACCGTGTAACTCTGGCTGAATTCCCTATGGAGACCAGGCTGGTTTCAAACTCAGTGACCCACCTCTGTTTCCTGAGTGTTGAAATTAAAGGCTTGTGAAGGAACACCCCACCCCCACCCTCACCCCACCCCCCAAATCAGGATTTGCTGCCTGCCTTCCATAAATATGATTCTAAAACGGTTCTCAAGCACGGTACTTAACCCAAGACCGGCCAGTGTTAGGATCAGTCATGGCCATGACCCAGGCAAGTCACTCAGGGCTTTTCGTAGTTTCCTGTCCCACACTCACTGGGGGAAAAGCCCAGCCCTTCTCCGGTGGCCAAGGAAAGGGTTGAGCCAGGAGCTGCTGGCAGCTGTGGTAACAGCTTTGCTAATCTGAGAGAAAAAAAAGCTTATACAAAAAAATTTAATAAGTTAATTAATTTAAAAGCAAAAATAAAGCCCCAACCACGTGATACTAGTCACCCTATGCCCCCTGAGGTCTCTCATCACAAGAGAAAGAATCTTCTTAGTTCAAGCTGGCCTTCTCCCCTGAAACTTTGTTCTTGAAATGAGTGATTCATATAGGTTTCTTATTGTCTGCCAAAATCACAATACAGTCAACATTTCCAGAGCAGCGGAGTCCATCAAAGGCTCCTCCAGGGAGAAGCCAATTCCTACAGACAGACCATGTACCTGCCTCCCAGGACTCCTCGTAGAGTGCTTTCCCCTCCCATCAGCCTTGATTCTTCCTTCTTTCCCACCTAGATGTTTGTTTCTGTTGAGATCGTGGGCGCTCAGTTCCCTTCACCCAGCCTTCTCGGATCTCATGTAATCTCGCCTCAGTGCAGTCACTCCATTGGACTGCAGCCTAGTACACGTGGAGGCCAAGCTCTGAACTGTTGCTCTGAGATCTCCAGGAATATTTGCTTCCTTCCTTCTTCCTAAATCTGAGTGAGCTGGATTCCTTGAGCTCTTGTGAGGGATGACATCAGTGTCTTTCAAATGGAAAAGAGGGTGGCTCTGTGCCTGCTCGCGCTTGCCTCCTTAGCCATGACACACAAGAAACAGTCTCATGGAGAACACGGCCAAGTGGGGCTGAGCAGCGGCTCCTCCCATGTGCTAGTTCTTCTAGAACTCATTAGATAGGTACGGGAGAGCATCTTCCTGACAGTTTGGCACCAGCCCAACCAACAGTGTGATCGGAATGATGTCCCCTTAGCAACGTGAACTCTGGCTTTCTAGCAGAACAGTTTGAAACATTCAAACAAAACTTTACTAAATACCTTTGGACAACAAAAGGAAAATGGGTGAACAAGAACGAGAAGCTAAGCTTCGAGACCTGCCATCTTATATGATATAACTTGGTGCCTTAGGAGCCTGTTCTCCTGTCATTCTGTGCTCCCTCCCTTACGTGTGTGTGTGTGTGTGTGTGTGTGTGTGTGTGTGTGTGTGTGTGTGTGTGTGTTTTCCCTCTGTCTCCTGGAGGGAACCCTACAGTATACCAAGCAAGCAGTTTGAGGAGCTGTGCCATGCCAAGACTTAGGCTCTGAGAAGCCGACAAAGCACCAGCTGAGGTGAGATCCTGGATAAAAATCTTGTGGCTGGAAGGAGAGCTTCTTTCAACACATTTTGCCCCTGGTGCGGTAGCCACTGCTCTACTCAAACATGTATGTATGGGGAGCACATGGAGAAATCATTGGTGCATCTGTTACCTTTTGTAACCTAACAAGTTATTCCATACATTTAGTGACCTTAAAATTGCAATCATAGGACCAGGGTGTAACTCAGTGGCAGGATGCCTTGGCATGGGTGAGGTCTGGGTTCCATACCCAGCAAAAACAAACAAAAACTACTACTTCCCATCGTTCTGTGGGTTAATTGGGCAGCTATTTCCGTGTAGGTCAGCTCACCTGGGCTTGGTTAGCATAGAATGGCTTTCTGCATGACCTACTGGTTGGCAGGCTCTCGGTCAGGCACTCAGCTTGAATAACCCCGTTCTCCTCCATACAGCCTCGAGTTAATCAGCAAAGCGGCTAGGGCTTCTTCACAGTTTTCCAAGGAGCAGTAAGAAAGGCCAGAGCCCTCTACAAAAATCGCTGTGGTGACATTTGCTAGTGTACCGTTGGCCCAAACACGTCATTTGGGAAAAGTTTAGCAGCAGTGTAAGCGTGGCCGAAGGGATGGATAGTGGGAGGGACATCATCGTGACCCGTTAGGAAGGAGAGAAGAGGAAGAAGGAAGGTGACCCACATGCTGTTGGGGCTGTGGCCTTCATCGCCCCAGACTTCTATCCTGCCGAGAGCAGGCTGCTGGCACAAGCTCAGCTACTACCAGCGCCAGGCAGCTGTGGAAGCACCTACAGCTAGCTATATTTGGGACTGTAGAAACATTACTCTCCAAGGTTTCTGCTCTTTGTAAAGTCCATTACTGAAGAAAAGCCATTCCCTTGCTCACTCATTCCTCGGAGGCTTTGTCCTTGTTTGGCTATATCCGTGCTCTCTAGCCAGAGGCTCCACCCACCCTCTCTTACTGGGGCTTTGTGCAGGTTTGGATTTGGTTGCCACCAGTCTGTGCTTTCACCCTGGTGCCCTCCAATAATGAAGTTGTCTTCCTGATCTCAGAGCCAGGACATGACTTGGTTCTGATCAGCTAAAGACCTTCTTAACTCTGGCCCAGCATGACCAACCACTACCTACCCAAGCTGGGCAAATCAGAACCCTTGCTAGCTAGCCTGTCTTGCTTTGGGGTTTTGGGGCTGGGACAGTGTGAAGTTGGAGCAATATACAGTGGAACAAAGAAGTCAAAACAGAAAGGCATCAGTAAACAAAGCTAAGAGACGGTAGTGACACTGTTTGAGCCCCAGAACTGAGTAGTCTGAAATACATTCTTGAACATAAACTATCACTAAACTGCTTTTGGGAGTGGGTTCTGTTGTTGCTTCCAGAATATATATATATATATTGTTTTTTTAAATCTGTTTTCCCTTTTTTTTTTTTGCTTTTAAAGATTTATTTATTCATTATTATGTATACAGTGCTCTGCCTACAGATATACCTATAGGTCAGAAGAGGACATCAGGTCACATCACAGATGGTTGTGAGACACTATGTGGTTGCTGGGAATTGAACTCAGGACCTCTACAAGAGCAGGTGGTGCTTTTAACCACTGAGCCATCTCTCTAGCCCCTATATATTGGTTTTTTAAGACAGGGTTTCTCAGTGTAGCCTTGGCTGTTCTGGACTCAGTATGTAGACCGGGCTGGCCTCGAACTCACAGCGATCCGCCTACCTCCGCCTCCCAAGTGCTGGGAATAAAGGCATGCGCACCACGTCCAGCTTGCTTCCAGAATCTTAACAACAACAAAACCAAGCAAAACAAAACCCTCCCTGCAGCTTCCATAGAAGCTTTTGGTGAGGGAAAAGCTTCTTTTGGTGAGGGAAGTGTTAGCAGGAAAGAGTTTAGGCATCGTTAGTACCTTTGGGTACTGTTCCCGACCTTCTCAGGAGGTGACCCATCATTAGAGAACTGTCTGTTTGATGGACCGACGGCAAGCAAGTAGGGCACAAACCACTCCATCTCAATAACTTTTATACATTTACAATCCCCACCTAGCTGGCTTCCATTCTTTATTCTTGGCTTGCTCTCTTCCTGTCTAGAGCAGTTATTCTGGAAAGCACTATTGAGTCATACGTGACATAAACTATGAACTTAGCTAGTGACATCAGCTTTCAAAATTAAACAGCCTGTCTAGTGCTTAGGACACCAGAAGAGCATGAAGAATCGCAGGCCAGCATTCTTAGGAATTGCTTCTTAACTTAATTTGGTCATTGTGCTGCGCCAGAAGAATGCCAAGTCAGGCTTGCTATCAGACAGAGGCCTGAAGATATAAATAACTCAAATAAAGCAAGTTAAGAATCACTACCTCATTAGTAATAGGAGAGAAAACAAAATGAAAAGCTGGAAGGAAAAGACCAGACTGGGAACTTTTGAAAGGGAAATGCTGCTTGCAAGTGAGAGACACTGAATAAAAATCAAGTACAATGAGATGCTCAGTGAAGGCGACATTATAAAAAGCACACACACCAGAAGCCATTTGCAGAAAACAAATTATGAGGTGTTTGAGAGAGAGGTAAAACGGCACCTGAGTAAGACATGACTGGGAAGCGAGGCTCTATTTAGGGCCTTTTTCTAAACTACCATACCTATATTCATCTATGATAAAGTTTAAATGAGTGTCAGCATCCCAGGTCTTTCACAAGAATGCAAATGAAGGAATCCAGGTTCTTTGCAAAGAGCTTGGTGGCTGTCATTCTAGACTAAGACTTGCATGTTCGCTCTGCAAACAGCCAAAGCTAAAGACAGCTCAGCGTCGCCATGGGGTTGCGTAGTCCCTCCCTACTTTATGTGATATGAACCAGGATGTTAATACGGAGAATGTAGACACTTCTCAAAAGACATCTTAAAATGGAGGACAGAGAGGTGGTGGCTGGGTGGCTGAGAGTGAGTTCACACTGGCAGAGAACCCCGAGTCCATTCCCAGCACTGATCCCATTTCAAGAGGAGCTGGCACGGCTGACCTCAGAGGGGATGTGCCGTCACAGGTGTAAACCCATGCACAGATACGGGCTCAGCATTAAGTTGGAGATTCACTGAACTCATTCAGTCCTTGTCACCAAAAAGCATCAGGTAGGTCCCAGCGATCAGGTGACTGCCTAGGAGGGGACAAGGGACTTAGATCATGGGAACGGATTTTAACTTGGGACTGTGCTACTCTGGTTTCTTGTAGCAAGAGGTGCATATGTTTGAATCTTGTTTCATTTCCAACTGGCCTAGCTACATTTCCTAAGCGACCTTCAAGCTCTTTTGTGTCTTTCTTCTTTCCTACTGCGGGAGACCCGAACCCAGGACCTTGAGCATGGCAGGCTACACCCTAGCTCCTTTCTTTCCTCCGTATCCATCTTTCTGGCTCCCTTTCTCCTCTCTTCTCTGTTTTGCCATGGGGTCTCATCTAGGCCAGGGTATCTTAATCTTGCTCCTGTAGCTGAAGATGGCTTTGGACTTCTCCTCTTCCTGCCTCTATTTCCCAAGTGATGGGATTGCGGGCAGGATTGAACTTCTTTTTGGTTTTAATCAGAGGAAGCAAAGTGAAATAGAGGAGATCTTCTACAGTGGGCTGGGGAACTGGTCGGAACTGGTCTTTCTCATTTACAAAGGCTTCTCACATATGAAGCTTGTCACTGTCCAATCCCATTAAAGCCATATTTGTACAAAGGATAGAAATGAGACCAAAATTCTTCCCTTTGAGGCCTTTTTTTTTTTTTCCTTCAGTGCTAGGCAATTAAACCCAGGGCCCTGTGCATGCTCAGCCTGCAATGGCTTTCTTTCTTTCTTTCTTTCTTTTTTTTTTTTTTTTTTTTTCTTTCTTTCTTTCTTTCTTTCTTTCTTTTTTTCTTTCTCTTTCTTTCTTTTCTTTCTTCTTTCTTTTTCTGTTCTTTTTCTTTTTCTTTCTTTTTTCTTTCTTTCTTTTTTTCTCTTTTTTTTTCTTTCTCTTCTTTCTCTTCTTTCTTTCTTTCTTTCTTTTTTCTTTGTTTGTTTGCTGCTGAGTTAATTTACAACTCCAGTTTTCAGGCAGGAAAGAGCTCTAGCTCTCTGTAGATGGAGCAGTGTTGTTCACTCTTCACTTCATCTTCAGGTGGTACTAACCATTAGTCAAAGGTAAGAGGCCAGGCCGGCCTCATCCCGGACGTCTCTGTGTTACTAGAGATGACGCTCAACTCCTGATCTTCCTTCCTTTGTCTCCCAGTAAGGAGACAGCAAGCCTACACCACACCAATCTGAAGGTAACTAGAACTTGGTCAGGTTATCATTGTAGTAAACATATTTTTTTTTTTCAGAGAGAAATGAAAAATTGGGATTTTTAATGAACTGTGAGCCCTACTTGAAAGACAGATGAAAAGCCACCAAAGTGGCAGTGTGAAGCAGTGTGCATCAATTTGGGGGAGATTTGTTCAGGATATATCCTAGGGGTACCATCTTTCTTCTCTGCTATGATAAGCCAGAAAATAATCCTCATTGCTGTTTCTTTTGGTCACCTTTTGAGGAAATGCATCAAGGTCAGTTTTCACCTGGCCATAATATCCATGGAAACCTCCTGGTAGTCTACCAAGTTTGATTACAGTAAATAGAAGCCAATTCATTGTAAGAAAGAATACAGTCACTTTGTCCTCCCCTCCCCCTTCTGGGCTACCTGCCAGATTTTAGAAAGTAAGGGATAAAAGTTAAGAATTATATTATGACCGTACTTATTTATAAACATTTTCTAAAGCATGGTGGCTTTGTTATCTAGAAATGAAGGCGCGTTCAATAATACATCCATGGCTGAATTTGGCAGAAATGATGAGTTGTACTAACCGGAACATGACCTCTAGCAGTTAAAGCAACACAGCTCCATTCTGGGTATGGGATTCATCGGCCAAGTCTAAATACTGCTGAGCTAAAGAAAGAAAGGGACTCTGGAAAGAAGAAGTAAAGTTAATGAAGTAATTCCCAGTTTAGAAGGGAGAGGGATGAGAAGAGGAGGTGGATGACAAATGGGGAGAAATGCAAATGGCGGAGAGGCCAAAAGCTTCTCCTAATGTCTCCTGATAGTATTCTTGAACTGAGATTGTATGGGGGCAGTTAGGGCTGAAAGAGGAGTCATTAAAATATCCTGAATCCTACAGGAATGTCATGTTCTACATTATTGCCCACCATTTTGGGGGGGGGGGCGGAACAACAAACATTTCACTGTGAATTGCCAAAAACAAAAGTGTGCTACATGCAGTTTAGATATACGGTAAAGTTCACTCCAAATTACTCTTCCATATTCAGCCATCCCAGGTACCTCCAGGGAGAAGACCTTTCCCTCAGGGGATGGGGAAGGGGCAGGCCATCAGCGCCTCACAGTCGGTTCTGAGCGTGGAGTAGCATTAGTCACTCATCCTCCTCATGTCCATAAATGGAGGACAAGCCTACTGATGCTATCAGATGTGTTTAACGTCTGTTCTGGGGAAGGCCTCAGAGGCAGACTGTCTCCTGTGGCCAGCCTATGAGCAGTAGAAGCCTCTTTTCTTTCATTTCCATCTGAATGCACTCTGCTTATAGCTGTGTGGGTCAATTTGCCACAGCAAACTGGGGTCAAAGGTCTCTGTGAGGGAAAGCTGAGACCCATATACTTGGTGGCAGGAAGGAGGTTTGAGGTGGGACTGTAGCTAGTGGTTGAGTGCACTAAGCCAACATGTGCAGGCAGGGTTAAACCCCTAGCACGCACATGCATACAAGCAGATTATGTATTTCTTTTGAATAGTGTCTTGTGTATCTTTCAGCAGCCGTTTCTTCGCTCAATTATTCTTTTTTTTTTTTTTTTTTTAATTTTGTAATTTATGTGCATTGGTGTGAGGGTGTCAGATCTTAGAGTTACAGACAGTCGTGAGCTGCCATGTGGGTGCTGGGAATTGAACCCAGGTCCTTTGGATGAGCAGGCAGTGCTCTTAACCACTGAGCCATCTCTCCAGCCCCTGCTCAATTATTCTTTCATTCACCTTTCAAATACCCAGGTCTCTATGTGTTGGGTCAGGCACTGCGTTTGGGATGGGCAGCCCTTTTAGAATAGAGTTCCAGTTGTTTTTTTCGAAGACTTCAATGACTCAGGCTAGCCAACACTGCTTTTTAAGCACAGTTTAGGTTTCTGAGAAGACAATCCGTACTTTTTTTTTTTTTTTTTTTTTAATTTTTGAGACAGGGTTTCTCTGTGTAGCCTCGGCTATCCTGGACTCGCTTTGTAGACCAGGCTGGCCTTGAACTCACAGCGATCCGCCTGCCTCTGCCTCCCGAGTGCTGGGATTAAAGGCGTGCGCCACCACGCCCGGCTGAATCCGTACTTCTTAGTGAACTCTTATACCTCAGGACGTCAGTATGCTGTGGGAGGAGGAACAATGGGCCGCACCAGACTGAGGTAAAAGAGTCTCTGTGAGGGCAAGCTGAGATCCATATACTTGGTGTTGGGACCAGTTGAGGTGGGAATGTGGCTGAGTGCACTAAGCTAGCGTTTAGCTTCAGGTCTATTACAAAGGCGCTGCATGACAACGTACAAGTCACGTAACCTCTCCTAAAAATGAGCGAACGCCTTAAGATTCCTTCCATCCCTAAAATTCTTTTATTCTCTATAGTAAAACACATTCCATGATGTTTTCCCTGTGACCAGAAGCTAGTCTGTTTCTAGCTCAAGTTTTCTTTCTGCCCTCTGTTATGTTAGACCAAATACTAACAGGAAGCGATATTCTGTCTGAGCTAACAAACTGCCTTTCCACAAAATGACCTTTGGAGGTCAGGCCAGCCAATGCAAGATCTAAATCCAAAGGCAGTGGTGTGACCAACTTGTGAGCTGGCAGGCTGCCATTCAAAAGGATGGAAATGGGTGTAGGCAGCCAACATTCTTGGCTGGTACATTTTTAATAAACACAGAAAACAAGAATAGCATTTTCCTCTTGGATCCCTTAATTTGGTACTCCTACCATTGGGACATTTGCTGCTAGGATAAAGATGATGGTCATATACAACTTATTTAGATCAGGATGGATTAACTAGCACAAATGAGAAGCAGGTTATGGCGTCATTTGCAAGGAATTTTTATCCATGTTTCTTGTCTCTGACAAGAGATAGTTTGAGTCATTACATCAGTATCTCCACCTCTGTTGCATTTACTGTGTTGGTATGAATGAACTTGTGGCTGAATATGTGTCTTAATTCTTTGCCCATGGTGATTCAATATACATTAATATTTTTTTTTCAAGAATAAAGGCTTCTATAGCAAATGTAAACTTGTTGAATACTTGAAGTGCAAGCATTTTAAACTACAGCAATTTATCCAAAGACAGTGTACCCCATAGCCGTGATGTTTTCTAATCATGGCTATTGTACTAACAGTGCACGGGGTTGTTTGAGATGTATCTTTCTGTCTCTTATAATATGGCAACAAGGACATTTGACTGACAAGGCTGTTTTCTCTTCAGTCCTTGGAGATCCTTGAATAAAATGCTGCTCTGGATGGCAAGCTGTAATTAGCTATGTGGGTGGAAATTAGTGTTCTTCAAGTACACGATGTTTAGGGCAGAGGCACCGTGCTTTTTACTACCCGAGGCCACCCTGGTCCTGTGCCACAGCTCTAGGTCACTGCTTCTTGCAGGGCTTCCTTCCAAAGCGCAAACTGTCTTTGTTGAGCTCTGAAACCAGGAGGTTTTTCGTAGTTAAAACAGGTTACACTGTTCTTCTCCAGATAAATCAGGCATTGACCAAGTAGGACTATAATGTGTTTGCTTTTCACTTCAAAGTGCACATCATGCCCAGCTTCCTTCCGTAAGAATCTTTAGAACCGTAGCTCATTTTATATGGAACATGAAACTTTTGAATGGATTCCTGCAGTGTTGGTAGGTCCTCCATTTTGGATGTAATAGGCATCGTGTAGCAGTAAAATCTTTCTCTCCTAGTCTAGTCATCTTGTATGCTGCACACGCAAGCGGGGTATCTGTCCAATTTAAAATTATTTTAGATCATTGGATTTCTTTTTTTTTTTTTTTTCATATTACCCCCTCCCTTACAAATGCGGGCTTCTCTGACGCCCCCTGCACCATCTGACTAGAAACCATTAGCTGCGTTAGTATTTTATATCTACCTTTTCAAGGAGGTGAGCTCCAGACTAGGTGAAAGACAGAACATTTAAAATTATCCTCAGCTCCCATCCCTCCCCGCCCCCGGCCGGGATTCCCTTTCAGCTGGTGACGACAGAAAGGGTTCCACGGGCTGCGTCTCCCGCGGCTGCATAGGGTTCCGCGTGCCTCGGGCCACCGCGTTTCCCGATACCGATGCGTTAGCTGTGTGTGTGTGTGTGTGTGTGTTTGTGTGTGTGCACTCATCCCCGTACTGTGCGCTCGTCGGCCCGGTCCCCAGGTCTGGCATGCTCGGGGGTCCTCGGGAACCCGAGGGACGACGATGACCACGTTTTGCGTGTTCGGGACTCCCCTACACCCCGCCTTCACCCGGTGGAGGGAGTCGCGCAGCAGCGGGGGCGCGCAGGGGGGTGGGGGAGGGCACCGCGGGATGCTTGCCCGCGCGCCCGGGTCCCCTTCGCGATCGCGCCGGGCTAGTCACGCCTCTCCGCGGTCCGCTCCTCACCGCAGCCTCCGGGCAGCGGGAGGGCCGCGGACGGAAAGCGAGGTCAAGGGCAGAGCGGGCGCCTAGCCCCCTCCGACCGCACGGGGGGCGCGGAGCCGGGTGGGCGGCAACAAAGGGCC
Organism: Acomys russatus; assembly: GCF_903995435.1. Taxonomy (NCBI): domain Eukaryota; kingdom Metazoa; phylum Chordata; class Mammalia; order Rodentia; family Muridae; genus Acomys; species Acomys russatus. Next base: position 76,414,331 of record NC_067142.1, on the reverse strand, counting down.
GCCGCCCCGCAGCCCCCTCGTGCGCACCGCCCCTCGCCCCGGGAGGGAGGGGGAGGGGAGCGGGCGACGCGGGAGCGGCGGGGGCGGCGGGAGGAGGGCGGCGCCTGCGTGCTCCTCCGCCGCCCCGCCCCCGGCGCCCCGCGGCGAGCCCGGCTCTCCTCCCGCGGCTGCAGCAGCTGCCGGTTCCTCACGGCCTCGGCGGCGGCGGCGGCGGCGCCCCTCGGAGCGGCCTGTGGAGCGGCGGGCGAGCGGACGGACGGACGGGCGCGCGGTCCCCGCGGCTCGCGTCTGAGGCGGCAGACGAGGCTCGGCGGGGAGGAGGCGGCGGCCGCCGGGGACCCGCTCGGCGCCTCGGCCCCCGCGCCCCCTCCTCAGCCCGTGGTCGCTCGCGCTCGGCGGGCCGGCGCCTCGCCTCTGCGCGCGGAGATGGTGTAGCCCGGCCGCCGGAGCCGGAGCCGCCTCTGCTCGCGCGTCCTCGCGGCGTCCGCCTCCCTGCCTGAGGAGAGACCCTCTGCTCGGCGTCTCCCGCGCCGGGGAAGCCTCGGCGCCGCCGGCACCATGAGGTGAGGGGCGCGCGGGCCGCCAGCCATTGTGCCGCGGCGCCGCGACCGCTCTGCGCGGACCCGCCTGCCCCCGGCCCGCGGCGCCGGCTCTCCCCGCTCTTCCTCGCTCCCTTTTGTCCCTTCGGGTTTTTCTCCTCCACTCCCCTGCCCAGCTTCTCTGATTTGGGGGGCAGGGGCTCATTCCGTGTACCCTCAGATGCTCTTCTTTCACCCAGGATTTCCCTTCCTCAATTTAATTTGCCTGCTCCCTCCCTCCCACCCCCAGCCTCGGCTAGCGAAACCCAGGAGATGGGGAGGGGCTCGAGAATCGTAGCGTGCTTGTTGCCGAGAAACAGGTATTTTCCGTACGTATGTAAAAACCCCCCTGTACTTTGAGTACAAAGCTCTAGTGTTTAATTTTTTAAAAAGGCTTGGGGGTGGGGAGAGAGGAAAGTTTGAAGGGGTTGAAATCTCTGCGGGGAATAAAGTGCCTCTGGTAAGGGGTAAGCCGAGGAGCGAGCGGAGAAAAGGTGAAATTTCTCGATGGTGGGGGAAGGGAGAGCATTCACTAGGTTTCCTCTGGCGGGGGACAGTGTAAGGCTGGGATAAGTTGTTTGAGGTTTGTAAGCCCGGGCGGGGGAGGGTTCTGTTCGGAAAGCCCTTCTCTCCCATTCTGTAGCAGGCTGTGTTGCATTGCAGCAGAGGCCGCCGCTTTTTTTTATCCCCCAACCTTTCTCTGTAATCAATACAACAATTATTTTTTTTTCAGCCCCAAAGGAAAGAATTGGATGTACCGTCGTGAAATGCTTTTCTGATTGATACGGTGAACCATATGGTGTGATATTTTTCACTTTTGTTTCTCCAATTGTATAGGAGAATAAACCAATGATGTGTGTCATTCATTGGAGAACAACCCCCCCTCCTCCTGCCCCCCCCCCCCCCCAGCCTTTTCCTAAGGTTGTTTTGTGTCCATAGCCTCCTGCTTTTAGATTGGTACAAGACTTAGTGAGAAACGGGACTTCGTAGACTGGAGGCTGATCCATTTTGCCTTATCATCCTCAAAGGCCTCCCTTCTAGGTTAAACAATTGCAGACAAAGTAAAACACTATTTCTTTCTTCCGAGATAGTCTTTCAGTTCATTTGGATTTGAATCTCCTTTGTGTTAAAGATTAATGGCCAGCCGTTGCCAAGACCTTTATAATGTAATGCAACGAGATTTAAATGATATAATCCACAAATTCCTTCTCTTTTGGCCTGAAAATGTCATTGGAATTTTTACCCCTTATTTTAAATAAGTTGCGTTTTAAACTTTAGTTTTTGTTCTCCGCACCCCCTACACACACCCAAATCAGGGTTAAACACAGGGTTCCACTTTTGAGTATATTTTGTGTCTTCTGTTCACTTAAGCTTACTCTGAATTTTTCCGATTCCAAGTGACAGGTCTTTATTTATGTTATTGTTAGACTTCTTAATGCTGAGTGACCTCTTTTCCTTAGTGACTTCACACAAGCTATTTAAAATGTTTAAAAAGTAATTATGGCATAGAAACAAGATTAATCTTTGTAAAATGCAGAGGGAGAAACTTCACTTATATTTTTTGTGTGCTTTGTTCTCAAGCTACTAGTGGCCTTGAAAATTCAGGAACTGTTAACAAGATACATGATTGTTCTGCCAGGTAATAGTGCATACTGTTGGTTTCTACTTTAGTGACAGTGCTATAGAGGGCTTGCAGAACAAGTTAATAGGTTTTTGGTTTTTGTTTTTTTTTTTCAGATTTGCAATACTTTTTTTAACATTAAAAGTACAAAATAAAGCAGGGCATTTAACATTTGATCAAAGCTATCGGAGAGATTATGAACAGAATATACTAAAGTTTGAAGTATTTGGTAAAACATAAATACCATGCATTGTCTCTGGTAAATTTATGTCTGGACTAGTTTCTAGTAAAATGTACTTCTTGTTTTTAAAGCCGCTTTCTTGCCATTTTTCTTACTGTAGAGTTAGAGAAATCACACTGCAGTTTGGGTCTGAGAAGTTTTGTTTGAGCAGGCTACAGTAATTCTTTGTAGGCTGATTTTGAATAATTTAAGAGCAGAAAAGAGGACCAGCTAGTTTTTCACTTTGAAGGGCTTCAGCTTGTTTGGTAGGTAGCTGGTGTGTGCAGCCTGGGCGGGAGCAGCTACTTAGCTGTGAGGGTAGGGTGGCTTGGTATGAGGTAATCTCCCAGGCGGTAGGAACTAAATGTTAACCTTTTAGTGGAATGGGTATTTTGTTTGTTTGTTTGTTTTTGTTACGTAAAAGATTTGGTATTTCAAAGGCCACCCAGAAATAGGTAGGAATTTCTATTAAGTTGGTCAGAACCCCGAAGAAATAAGTATCTTACAGAATTGAGGGTTTGTGGTAAGAGATCTCAGATGGCTTAATTTTAGGGAGAGCATGGTTTTTTGTTTGTTTTGTCAAACAGTGTACTCTTAATAGAAGCAAACTAAATATTTTACATCCCTGAAAGCTATAAGGCACGTTCCACATGTAAAATGTTGTATATAGATTTATTACATTTTGATTAGAGGTGGGCAGTAAAAAAAAAAAAAAAAGCATTTGTTTAGCCTGTTGAGTTTTTGGTTCTTTGTGATTAAAAGGTATGTATGGAATTGTATCTTTTAAAAAACAGTTGGTTACTCAAAATTTTATCTTTTACTCTTTTAACAGAAGAGCCTATTAAAATAATTCGCTATAGTCTGATCTCTAGGAGAAGCTCAGAAAATTTTGGAATGACGTTTTTGTGCCATATTTTATGGTCTGGGCTACTGTAGCACTAGATACTTAGACTTTCTCATGTTAAAAAAAAAAAAAAAAAAAGCATAGTGGGATTATGAGGATTTGACCAAAGCTACTTACTGTCTTGAGTGACCTTGAGCTAAGCATATAATTTCATCGATACATGCAATATTAGATATCATATACATTGAATATATATACACACACATACGTATATATAGTTGTTTGCTTTTTGAGACAGGGTCTCCTGTATTGTGTGCTGGCCTGAGACTCAGTTGTATAAATGAGGATGACCTTAATTCTGATTCTAGATCAAGGACTTGTGACAGCATGCATAGCTTGATGTGTACTGGGAGGTCTTCCCAGGGCTTGCTACATACTAGACAAGCATTCGGCCAACTGAATGCATCTGTGTCCCAGTACACAGCTAGGTGATTCTTTACTGGGTTGTGAGGATCAAATACAGAAGGCGCTTTGTGTGCCTCCCTTGTTTTGGGATTAAAAACTTACTTATTTTAGCCTAGTTGTAAAAAACTTTAGGACAATTTGCCCCACTGTTGACCTTACTTAAGGATGTCAAATAGGTTACATTTTGCTAATGTAGTCTAGTCTAGTAGGTAGTAGCTGACATGCAGATAAGGGCAATGAAACATTTTTGGAGATTGATGAGGAAGGATGCCGTATATTAGTGGTGTTTGCTTGACGCATGGCCCAGGTAGTGGTTCCAGAAGTGCTTCGTATCAAACTCTTTTATGCCCAGCCTTATTGGTTAGGTGAGGGAAAAAAATTTCTTTTTCTTTAGCTTTCTTCCTGTGTATATGTTTAGTCTTTGAAACTTTTTATGGGTTTGCTACCTTGATTTACAGTAATGATAAACTTAATACACATTTGAGAGAGGTACAGCCAAGGGACAGGTTATCTGAACTGTCTTGTTTATTGAGCATATTGATAAAAGAGATAGTCCTGTTGCTCCATAGGCTTGTGGTATCAAGATATATATCCAGGAGAGATGCTAATAGTAGTCTCCACTCCCATGGGTTCCCGCTTACACTTGCAGCTGTTGGATATATGACTCTTCTACAGATACTTATAGCAGGGGCTACATATTCAGGGTCCCTTCTTCCCCCACCCCCTTTGAGACAGGGTTTCTTTGTGTAACTTAACCTGGCTGTCCTGGAAACTCACTCTGTAAACCAGCCTGGCTTCAAACTCAAGAGATCCACATACCTCTGCCTCTGCTTCTGCCTCCTGAATGCTGGGATTAAAGGCTTGGGCCACCACTGCCCAGCCATCTTCAGATTTGGAACGTCAATTTATAGTTATTAAGTGAATAGCCCTCAAGTATGAGTGTGGATAAGTAGGTACATTTTATTTCACTTTATATAGTATTCAGGGTTTGGGGTATTTTGTTAATCCATTTGGAATAAGCAAAGTAATTTGGCAGGCGCTATTTGGATAGTAAAGAAATTATATTAGTTGCTTTAATAGTTTATCCTACTTACAACTTTAGAGCAGGGGTGATTGTGTAACTTTCAAAATACCTAGTCTTTATTGTAAGAGTAAAAGAAGTATTTAGAAAATGGCACGTCAGTTTTATGTAGCTGTCGGGTAGTAAATAAATACTTAAACCCGTATGTGTCCCCCCTTCTTTGAAATTAGTGGGTAGAATTGAGGGAAAGAAAAGGTTAAAAGATGATCTGAGTTGAGGTACCATAGGAGATACCTCTAAATATAAGCTTGAAAACTCAGCTTTACGGAAAACACAGAGCCAAGAGTTTTCCTTGTGACACGTTGAGTACAGCTCCCAAATTGTCTTTTCCCCCACTTAAGCTCTGAAGTCATACAACTAGCCCAGCGTCGTACATTTCCAAATTCATGTTACCAGTGAAATATTTGGCTAATGCTGTCTGTATCCCAGTGTGTTTGACTTTGGTATTCTTTTAGAATCCTACGTACTAGCAGTAACAGTCACAGTTTTGGAGTGTCTGTAACGTTCTAGAACTGTGCTGGGCACAGCTCTGGTAGGGTGTGATCGAGTGTCTGCAGATACAGCGGTCAATAGGTACTTAAACAGCAGCGTCACTAGGACAAGATGGACGTGGAGTCTGCGTCTCACTCCTTACCAAAGCTCAGAAGTGCCTCGGGCCTCCGACTCAGGTTTGTCTGTCTCCAGGGCTCTTGGGACGGTATTTCTTTGTAAAATACTAGATTAATAGATAAGAATATTCTGATTTTTAGTGTCTGACCTGAAACCCAAATACATTTGAGCAACAGACTCATGTATCTCTCTTGGTTTAGCTTGTTTCCGAACTACTGCTCACTTCTCTCTTTTTTCAATGCTTGAGATTCCAGTTTGGTAGTTCAGCTATTCACGACAGAAGAATTATTTTCTCAAATCTGGAGAGTGGAAGTTCAGGGCCAGTGGGGTCTGCTGAGGGCTCTTCTTTGTTGTCACTTTTTGAGGTGGGAGTGGTGTTAGGAATGGCTAGAGTAATTTCTTCTTCCTTACAGAGTCATGAGTTTCATTGGCTTAGAGCTCACATAACTGGGCTCTCCCCCCTGAAAGCCCCATCTCCAAATGCGGCTACATGCTGGGATCGGACTTCAACAGTGTAAAGGGGGAGGAAACAGTTCAGTCTGTATAGCAGAACGTACTTGCGTGATGGTGAGGGGAAAGGTGATCTGTGCAATGTTTCTACTAATCCTAGATAGGCCTTTTTAAAACTAACTGTAAAGAAGAGTACGTGTGTGGGAACTAATACACTTCAGTCACTTAGGATTTTTAGAAATTTTTTTCTGTTGAGAAGCTTCCATATTAGAATTGTAACTTAACATACAACAAGCCTACAAAGTCCTTTTGGTTTGAAACTCTGTGTGTGTGTGTGTGTGTGTGTGTGTGTGTGTGTGTGTGTGTGTGTGATGTATACAACAAGTATTGAGTGAATAATATGGTATAAAAATGGCCTGGTATAAGAAGACAGATTTTTGAAATCAACTATGGATTTAAATTCTAGTTTTGAAATTTACTTATTGATTTTTTTTTAAGTAGTTTGTAAAGTATTTTGTTTCATTTAGATTTGAATTTTTTTCTGTAAAGTTGTAATAATTTCTGCCTTGCAGAGTTGTTGGGAAAATTAATTAAGGTTCTGGCATAACACTAGGCACACAAAGTGGGCTTGATAAGAAAGAATAAATCCTCTATTTCTATGAAAGTCTGTCTTAAAAGTTTATGTTAAGAATTCCATGTAAAATGTTGAGCTGCTTTAGAAAAGTTTAGAAGTTCCTCAGAAATTTAAATTTAGAGTTATCATATGACCCAGTAATTTCACTAGTGGAGACCTAAGAAACAAAAACATGTCCGCCTACAAGCTTGTACACAGGTATTCATAGCATCATTATTCAAGTCAAGAGTGGAAATGTATCTGATTGCCCTGAAGTTGAATGAATGATCAATGTGGCATACCCTTAAAATTAAGTAATACTTAACCATCAAGAATAATGAATTATTGGTGCATTCCACTGTGTAGATGGCAACATGTTAAGAGACAGAAACTAGATCCAAAAGGCCAGACATCCTAAGTTATTCTATTAGTGTGTCAGTGCTTATCAGGAGTGGGGGAGAAATGGGGAGTCTGGCATATGTTGTGGACATGAAAACAATGTTGGATTGGTGATGAAACTGTGTGTGTATATATAAAAGGTGAATTTTATAGTGTTTGAGTTGTAGCTCAACCTCTACCCGCAGGCCTTAGATATCTGTATTTGTTTGTTTTACTAGAATAGACAGTACCAAAAGAGACTCTCATCTGTGTCTTACGTTTACCGCTGACACTTTTATTACTATGAATTCACATTGACACCTTCATGTTTTCTTAAAGGAGGGAGACTGAAGACACAACACTGGGTTGTCCTTTTGGGGGAGCCAGCTGTGCCAGCTATGCTTACATTAAAACCTTGACAGCGATGCCTTTGAGAAGCCTGGCGAGTTTAGAATCTAATATTACTGCTAAATTAACAGTAGTTAGTTTCCTTGTTATAAATAAAAATGGCAGGCAGGCGAGACACGCCACAGGTCTACAGGTGCCTTGCCACCCAGCCTGATGGCCTGAGTTTGGTCCTGGGGCCCTCCTGGTGGAAGAGAGAACAACCTGTGCAGGTTGCGTGCTCTGACCGCCGTTTGCGTCTGTGGCACACATCACACCCCCAGAGTAAATTTAAGTTCTAAAAGCAACAAATAAGAATGTGATGAAGCGAACCATAGGCTCTTTAGGGAAGTGTTTTGTCTGAGTGGTGTTTTCCTTGAGTCTGTTTACAGTACTCTCGGATATCTTTCGGGAATAAGATGCCAGTGATGACATTTTCAGAGGAACTGAGTACTTTTCCAATGGTAAAGGCCTGCTGGAAAACCTGCCCTTGATAGTAATGATGATGTGAATTCAAAATGACTACCCTTTACTGTGCTTTAGAAGGTCTCTTTCTGTCCTTTTTGGTATCTGTGTCATATTATTAGGTAGGGAAGGAACTTTAGAAAAAGAACCCTAGAACATAAGTTTTAAAAAAATGAATAGTCAAAAAAAAAAAAAAAAGAATAGTCTTAGGTCAAATCTCAAGGGAGTCCAAATTGCTCATTTTACAGTTCAGTGAAGAGCTGGGCTCCTGTGAATGTTTTATAATTACTTTTTATATTGGTTAGATGTTTGTTTTGTTCTGCATCCCTGAGATGTCATTACCCCCATCCCCCATATTTTCACCTTCTGCTATGCTTTAAGCAAAATTGTAACTATTTAACTTTTTTTCTTTTTTTTTTTTTTTTGATTTTTCAAGACTGGCTTTCTCTGTATATCCCCAGCTGTCCTGGAACTTGCTCTGTAGACCAGGCTGGCCTCAAACTCTGGTCTGCCTGCCTCTATCTCTCGAAAACTGGAATTAAAGGTGTATGCCACCATACCCAACTTGAGCTTTTTAATCTTTTTAATGCTTTAAGATTTATGCATCTTAAACGTTCATTTAAAATATTTCTTCATAATAATTGTTTAATAATTGTATTACTTTTAGAAAGTAAACAAATTACTATTGTTCAAATAAATAATGGTTTTTCTGAATTTGTTCCCCTTCATTATAAAAATGATACAGATTTTGCACATTTTTTGTTGTGTTTGTTGGTTTGTTTGTTTGTTTGTTTTTCGAGACAAGGTTTCTCTGTGTAGCCTTGGCTGTCCTGGACTAACTTTGTAGACCAGCCTGGCCTCAAATTCACAGAGTTCCACCTGCCTCTGCATCCCGTGCTGGGATTAAAGGCTCGTGCCACCACCGCCCAGGTGCACATAATTTTTTTTTTAAGATTTTATTTATTTTATGTATGAGTCCTCTAATTGCATGTACACCTGCATGCCAGAAGAGGGCATTAGAAGGTATAGATGTTGTGAGCCACCATGTGGTTGCTGGGAATTGAACTCAACCTCTGGAAGAGCAGACAGTGCTCTTAACTGCTGAGCCATCTCTCCAGCCCTTTGCACATATTTTTAGAAGTACAAAAACATTAAGCATTCAGATCCAAGATAAACAGGATTATGTGTTTGTGTTTATGTGTAATGTAGTTGCTGGTGTCTGTATACGTGTGTGTTCACATGTGGAGGTCAGAAGTCAACTCCTGGTGTCTTACTCTGTCCTTTTTTTTTTTTTTTTTTTTTTTTTTTTTTTTTTTGCTAGGGCCTCTCACAGACCCAGAAATCCATCTGTTTGACTAGGCAGGCTGGCTGGCTCTCTCTGCTTTCCCGGCCCCAAGACTAGATGCAGTGCTGTTAGTAGACTTTTAAGTGGATATAGCAGGCCCTTTAACAACTGAGCCCTCTCACTAGCTTGAACTATATACTTTCATGTATAGCTTTCTAGGCTTTTTGTAATACATTCACAGTTGTAAATGCTTTTGTGTAGAAGTAAAGGTTGGATTATTTAAACCTGGGAAGATGGCCAGATGGTGGTAACACACACCTTTAATCCCAGCAGTTGGGAGGCAGAGGCAGGCGGATCTCTGAGGTGAGCTTGGTCTACAGAGTGAGTTCCAGGATAGCCAGGGCTACACAGAGAAACCCTGTTTTAGAATTTTTTTTTAAAAAAAGGAAAAGGGGAGAGAGAGAGGGGGCTCAACAAATAAAGGCGCTTTCTGCCAAGGCTTATAACTAGAGTTCAATTCTTGGAACCCATATGGTAGAAGGAGAGAGCTAAGCAATAAGAGTTGTCTTCTGACCTCTACATGTCCTCAGTGGCATATGCGCGTGCGCGCGCGCACACACACACACACACACACACACACACACACACACACACACACATATACACAATTAGTCCTTTGCATGTAACCATTGTCATTAAATACAGATCTTTATATTTTTAAGTGACTGTCTAGTGTTCCATTGCCTTGGGTGGATGGATCATAGCTACATAACCACTTAGAGATGACTTTAAGATTTGTTCTAATACTTTTGTTTTTGTTGGTTTGTTTGTTTGGTTTTTGGTTTTTCGAGACGGGGTCTCTCTGTGTAGCCTTGGCTGTCCTAGACTCGCTTTGTAGATCAGGCTGGCCTTGAACTCACAACGATTCGCCTGCCTCTGCCTCCCTAGTGCTGGGATTAAAGGCATGCGCCACCACACCTGGCTCTAAAATTTTTTTCCCGAGCCCACGCCCACCTTCTTTGGTTCTCGGAACCAAACCTAGCATTTTGCTCTTGAACTTTTGTGCTTGCTAGGCGAACACTCTTAACACTGAGCCAAATTCCCAGCTCTGTTGTGTGAGGTAGCACGTGCCTCCAGTTCCAGTGCTTAGGAGATGGATTGAGACCATTGGTTACATGAGATTCAGTCTTCAGAAATAAACACACCACTGTGAACAACCTAGAAGCATGTCTTTGTGTTTATATATGATAACATTTTTGGATAAAGTTATAGAAAGAAGGTCAGGAAACAGTAATTACATCTCTCTGTGTGTGTGTGTGTGTGTGTGTGTCTGTCTCTGTCTCTCTGTCTCTCTGTCTCTTGAGGTAGGGTCTGATGTAGCTCAGCCTGGCCTGGGACTCTTAAAGCCTTGTGTCTCTGTGTCTGAGGTTCTGGGATTCTCTATCTTCCCTCGACCTAGCTGACATCTTCCCGTGCCCACCTCTATTATGGCTGGCAGCTTTACCCTGTGCAGATCTGCTGACTCGGCTGAACAGCTGTCCCCCTTGTTTTCACACTTGATTCTCAGTCTGCGTCGGTCACAAGGACCGTAACTTGAGACTAGATGCTGTTGCTCCCGTTCTAATGCCTTTAGCCGGCATTTTAGAATAAAACTCTACAATCAAAATTATTAAAGTCTCTTGTGGTTTGACTCTGTAGTCCCGGTTCCCAGTGTAGGCCTCTGCAAGGGAACATTTGAGAGACTGTTAAGTGAAGCAATTCCAGACTAAAACGAATTGCTAGGTTTTGGTACACACTATATGATTGGTTCTTTAGTTAAAGTTCCGGTTTCCTTGTATTCTGGACAGCTCAGCATAATCAGTTTTCCTACAGTGATTTGTATATTTTAAGGACAGTAGTCATTTATAGTGTGTATCTATATTGTATCTGTTAACTGCTACTCTTTCAACAGACCACCCCAGAATTTAATATAAGTAAATTGGTTTGCTGAATAATAAGTCTGGTCTCACTAAGATTGACTTAGCTGGTGTTTTAGTTTCCTCTCTGTTGCTCTGTTAAACACTTTAACCAAAAGCAATTTATGGGAGGGAATGGGTTATTTCAGTTTATAAATTACCGTTCAACATTGAAGAACTCGGGCAGGAAAAAAACCAAAAAATAAAAAACATGGAGAAGTGCTTGCTGTCTCTCACTTGTTCAGGGTTCTGATTAGCTTGTTTTCTTATACAGCCCAAGACCACTTGCCCAAGGAATGGTGCCACCCACAGTGGGCTGTGCTGTCCTCCCTCAATTAACAGCAAGGCAATCCTCCACAGTCCAGTTTGATCTAATCTCAGTTGAGGCATCCTTCTCAGGTAGCTCTAGGCTGTGTTGGGTTGACAGTTAAAGCTGACTAGGATAGCTTAACTCATTAGCCTACCTGCTTTTCTCTTCTCCCACCCCCACCCCACACCCCAGCCCCTGCCATTCCATCTCTGAGATAGTAACATCCTTAATTCCAGTACACATACCCAGCCTCTCCTTGCAGCTTGTTTGCGTATATTTCGTTGGTTGTAGGAAATCATGTGTTTAAGCCTTGGGAGGAGATCATGCCAGATCATATGAGGTGTTAACTTGTTAGACACCATCAGGTAGAATTTTCTACATGTCTTCTGAGTTTGATGTGTATCTTTTAATTTTCTTGGTTTCAGAAGTTTTTAAGTTAACTGTTAAATTTACCAGCAGTCCGTCTTTACAGTTTCTTCGTTCTGCTTTTTGTAACCTAAAATTACATTCAGAGTTGGCTTTTTTTTTTTTTTTTTTTTCTGTTGCTTTTATGGTTTCATTTGTACTTAAACATTTGAAATTAATTTTGGAGTAGGTGAGAGGTTCATATCTAGCTGTCAACTATGACTTACAACTTTTAATTGACTAACCCTCTCCTATAGACTTGAAATACCATATTTCTTATGTATGAGTTTCCACAAATACTTAATTCTGTTTTTGGATTTACTGGCTATCTTTAACTCCTTGCCGTTTTTGTTCTCGTTTGTCTGTGGTGGCACCAGCTCGGGCATGTGTCAAGTGTTCTGCCATGGTATACGTCTCACTGTTGAGCCATTCCAACTTCACAGTGCTTCTCAATCAGAAAAGGAAGATATTTAGTCTCCAAGTTTTTATTTGATTTTCTGTTCTGTTTGCAAGTTAGCTTTAAATAATTGTGTAAAACCTAGTAAAAATGAAATAACGCCTTTTAGCATTCAAATCTATTGTGGTTATCATTAGAATTACATGAAACTGCTGGATTAATGTGGTTGGGAGAGTATATTGACACTTTATAATTCCATGTTTTCTGTTTCTCTATTTAGACTTTATATGTCATCTTACTTTCTATTTTAAGTGTCACATAGTATATTAAAAAGTTATTTTTTGAGGCAGATTCTTGCTGTTAAGCACAAGGCTGGTATGGAACTTAACCTTGTAGCCAGGCTGGCCTCAAACCTGTAACCCTTCTGTCTGAGCTTCCACAGTGCTGAGATTACAGGAGTGTGTTTTTTACAGGCCCAGATTACTTGTTTACATTTTTGGTTTTTTTGGAGATGGGCTGGCCTTGAGGTGGGGACCGTTCTCCTTTGGCCTCCGGAGTACTGGGATACACTCCAGCGTGTGTCTTGTTTAACTTTATATGATTTTTGTTTTGTATTTGTATTTTAAAGCATACATCTTGTGTTTGGGGAAAAAATCTTTTGTTAACTAATTCCAGTGTTAGGGTTTATATTCTCATTTTCTTAGAGTTTTGAAAAAGAGTTTCAAAATGTTATGAAGTAGTCGCCACCTAAAGACTTCACTGTGTAGACTCAGCTGATACTGTTCCAGCAGCTAAAAGCTAAGGACTTCGCTGCACTTTGGTCAGTGAGGAAATGGAGACAGAGACAGCTAAATTTTCTCAAGGCCACTTAACCAGCACACAGTGGAACTGTTATTTTTTTCTCTGTCTGGAGCTTTGGGTTTTTTACTAGTAAGCTCTTGGGGCTCTCTGTAATTGTTAACTTTTCTTTTCTTTCTTTCTTTTTTTTTTTTTATTAATTTATTCTTGTTACATCTCAATGTTTATCCCATCCCTTGTATCCTCCCATTCCTCCCCCCCCCCATTTTCCCATTATTCCCCTCCCCTATGACTGTTCCTGAGGGGGATTACGTCCCCCTATATATTCTCATAGGGTATCATGTTAACTTTTCTTGATCTATAATTTGATGTTTGGGTAAATAATTTTGTCTTGCTATTTCATATACAAGGAGGGGTCTTTATTTTCTCCAAATAATTGGTCTAAGAGCAAGGCCATGTAGAATGAATTAGCCTAGAACATTTCCTAGATAACAGTGCATAGCAGCAATGGGGAGAAAAGGTTTTATTTGGATTTAATCTTGAAAAATGAAACAAAATTATGAAAACCTTGATATGGTTGTAACTATGTTATATTGTTAGATTGCAAGAATAATGAATCAAGTATTGGGTGCTTTAATATTTTTACATATTTTTTCTGACAAAGTTGCAAAGAATCAGCAATCCTTCATTTTCATGATATAGTGAACCTTTCTAATATGATAAACCCATTTTTTGCTAAACTACTTAAGACTTGGTTTTCCTAAGGACTTTATTTTGCTTTGTTTTTTAGATACATTTATTATATTGCCTTCCTATCTAGTCTGTCATTTTACAATAATCAGATCTTTCTTTCCACCTTCTTGTAATCAAATCTTTGTTAGTTGTTTCCTGTTATGAACTGAACATGTCATGTAACTAAAGTGTTAAATGAACAATAAGAGTGTTTTGTGAAACACTTGAGAGTCTAAGTCCGAAGGGTCTGAAATTCAAGACCTGGGCTCTATAGTGGGCTCCATGCGAGCCCAAGGCACATATTGAAGCCTTGTATGTTCAAAAGAAAACAACAACAACAAAAACCAAACAAACCATTAAAAAGAAAAAGAAAAAAATTGTCATTGGAAGTCCAGAGGTAGAGTACATTCATTGAGCACACAGCGGAGAGTGCTCATTGACTCCTGAGGACCCAGGCCTCTTGTCATCTGTGGGGTCCACCTTGTTTTCACCTTGGTAGCATGTAGGTTATGGGATTTCCATACCTCACATTTAGACGGGGTACGTCTTGGAGGAAGTAGAGCTGTGTTTTAATTTGTTCCTAGTTAAACCCTTTAAGGCAGCGGTACTAAATCTGTGGGTCGTGACCCCTTTGGGGGGAATCACATATCAGATATCCTACATATCAGATACCTACGTTATGATTCATAACTAGCAAAATTAGAGTTACGAAGTAGCAGTGAATCTTGTGTTTGGGGGTCACTGCAACACAGGGAAGGTTGAGAACCACTGCTTTAGGGTATAAGACAGTTAACTGCTGAAGTGATGGGTGAGCGTACAGTTTAGTGAGCATGCCCACATACCTATGAAGCTGCCAATCATGCTGGGATGTAGAATGTGCTTTATATTCCTTCAGCTCTCTTGCCAGGCACTATCCTTAGTTTCATTTTGTCAGTGGCTTTGCATTAATTAGAAATAGTTTTCATCATTTTCATAAAGGATTGTGTCTTCGTAAGGTCCGCACTTTTACTCTGTAGAATGATTTGCTTTGTGTAGTTTGCAATAGAAATGCCTGTTGTGATGGAGACATTGACTTGGCGGAGATGAAATGGTGGAGTCTCCTCAGACCTTGGGAGTATATTAAGACCCTGTGTCTGCTCTGTCCTCTCTTCACAGATCATTGTTCTGGAGTCGTTTCTTGTATTGCTCTATCATGCCTATCTAGTCTGTCATCCTACACAGTTGTCAGGCCTTCTGCTGCTCTTAGAATTTAGACCAGTTTTTCTCTATCATGGCCTAAGTCTTACATGATTAGTGATTCCGTGATTCCAAAGTTAGTAGAGTAGCCCGATAAGATAAATCCTAAAGTGACTTATTAATAAAGACGTGCTTGGAAATCACCCATTCCCTAACCCTGAGCTTAGGGAGGGATGAGGTGTCCACCTGTTTGCAAGAGCTGTAAAGAAAAACACTGGAATCTGTGAGGATGTCTTATGTATTTGTGGTTGATTTCCTTCTAATAGTGCCAGTCATGAATCATATTTAAATTCCCTGTAGTTTTTATACCCCTTAGTTATAATGGATTGCCAATGTTACTTCATTTTCATCTTAATATATTTTGGTTTTGGAGCTGAGGATTGAAACCAGTACCCTGCCTAGCATGCCCTTGCTATTTTTGATTGTCAAATCATAGTTATATTACATTTGTAGAGTGTAGTGAGATGTTTAGTTAACTATTGCCTTGCGTGATGTATTTTTGTGATAGTATATTTGAGGTGGACTGTTTTGAAATATATGGAATTACTGGCTCGTCAACCTGCTGTGCAGTAGATCTCATGCCACTGTTACTTTGTATTGCCTCAATAAAGTGCAGTTTGTTCTGCTTTAAGGGAATTGCTTTCGAATGCCGTCTTTTAACTTTATATATTCTTGTAAATATGGAAGTTTTCCAAGGTTTTTCATCTTGGGGTGCAGGTAGTCAGGTTTAAGAGGACCGCATCTGTGAAGGATAGTAAGATGGCTCTATAGGTAAAGGTGGTTGCTGCTAAACCTCATGACCTGTGTTCAACCTCCAGAACACACATGGTAAAAGAAGAGAACTTCAGGTTTTTACATGAGTGTCCTAGTGCTGGTGGGTGCTCACAAAACAAATCCACATTTTTAAAAGTAACAACATTGTCTCTGAGACTGTGATTATCCCAAACCTCAATTTATTTTTTCCATATTTTTGAGACTTACCATAATAAGCTTAGAAGATTGCTATATTTAGAATCCTCATTCGTATGTATGTATGTGTACATACGTATGTAGTATGTATGATTGTAAGTCTAAAATGTGTAAGGCGGAACGGCAGGCTGAGAGTACAAGAACTGGTGTTAAGTGCTAGAGTGTTGCTCAGTAACAGAATAAGTTTAGCACATGCAAAACCTGGGTTCAACCCTAGCACCAGAGGGTGTTAGGAAAAGGAAAAAGTTCATTTTGAATCTCCATGTCTAGACCTAGTATGATAGACAGATGGGATTCCTGTGTTCTTTTCCTTCTCCAGCCTCTGGTCTTTGCTCACATTCCTTCACTTGTAGATGAAGAACTTTACTCTCTGCTTCCCTGATCATATGACTTGTCTGTGTTACGAGCCTCTGTGTTAGCATGACACACACACCCCATTTGTTTGAGGCAGGGCCTCACTATACATACACAGCCCAGGCCTCTTGCCTCAGCTTCCCAAGCACTAATGTTGCAAGTATGTGCCATCATCCATGCCCAGTGATACATTTTCCTTTTATAATAATTCCAACCAGATTGGATTAAGGATCCAGCATGGTGTCCCTTCTGCAGTGACCCTGTTACTAAATAAGATGAGATAATTCATCTAGCCCTAGCCTGAGTTTCCCTTTTGGGAATGTATAACAACTTTGATCTCATTCATCTCTCACTTTGGGTAGACAAGCTGCCTCAATGACAGATATAGAAGGAAACTGGTGTATGTGTCTAAAAAAATACGTGCAAGAATCAAGATAAAGCTACTAGTGCTAATAAATGCAGAGTTGTAGGGTCTGAGATCACACACACCACAGTTTTGTTTCTGTGCAAGAGCGATGAACTATCCAAAAAAGAAATTACGAAAAGCAGTTTCATTTGCTTAAATAAAATACCAAAGAGGAAATTTAATCAAGGAGTTGAAATATGTGTCCTGAAAACTGAGAATTTTTCTGGAGGAAATAAGAGATCTAAATAAATGAAAACAGTTACTGTTTAGAGGACATTGATACCCCAAGTGATACATTTGGATACGAGTCCCTATCAAAATCCTAATGACATTCTTTGAAAAGAAAAAAAAAGCCTATCCAATATTTTCAGTGGAATTTTAAGGGACCCAAAATAACCTTAAAAAACAAAATTAGAAGATCTATAAGCCCAGTTTCAAAACTACTAAAATGGGCTGGTAAGGTCACTCAGTTGGTTAAGACATTTACTAACAAGACGAACCTGAGTTCAATTTCCAAGACCTGCATGGTGGAAGAGAATTGACTCCTGCAAGTTCTGATGTCCACACATACACCCTGCATACAAACATACGTACGTATGTATGTACATACTAAACATAGTTGTTTTTTTAATTTTACTGAAATGCCACAGTGATAAAACCATGCCAGTACTGGAATAAAGATAGACCTATAGATGGATGAACTGAAGAGCGTCCGAAAATAAACTCTCAGATACATAGGTCAGTCTGTTTTCAACAAGAGTGAAAAGCCTCCTTCCAGGGTGTGTTGACATAGACCTGTAATTCCAACGCTGGGGAGGATGAGGCAGGAGGTTTGCTGCTAGTTTGAAGCCAGCTTGAGCTACAGAGTAAGACCGTCCTACCCCAACCCACCACCTCTCCCCCAAAAAAGCTCAAGAAAGAATGGTGATAACATTCAGCAGGGAAAGAGTCTCTTTTTAACAAGTGATGCTGAGAAATAATTCCCAGGTCTTCTGAAAGATTTTAGTGCTTTTTCACAGTTTCTCTTTCTCCCTCCCCCTCCCCCCCTACACACACACACACACACACACATACACACGCACACGCACGCACACGCACGCACATTACTGAATCTTGATACTAGACATCTAGGCTAAATGAGACCTGAAAATAGAAGCAAACACAAATATGCTTTTGAATTTTAATGTTAGTGTAATGTAAACAGCAAAACTCTTCCAAAGAGTGTTTGTTTTACTGCTTAGTGCAAATATTTTAACTTAACCCATATTAAAATGAAAGATTTTGAGATAGGGCCTGGGCTTCTCTATTTTTGGATATTTGCCCATGTTGGTGTAAACCAAGTGGGCTAAACAATTATATGACATCCTTACTTAGGTAAAGTAAACATAAGTAATTGTTACTGATTAGCATTGAAAGCCAATCTCACAAATATTCCTACTGTTCTTTTACTGTGGAGAAACAGGCTTAGGATGGTTGGGTGGCATGACAGAAGTCATACACAATTGGTAAATGGCAGCTGAGATTCAAATCAGAGACCTTTCTGTTAAACATGACCTCTTATTAAATTTTACCTTTCAGTGCTGTTTACTTCTCAGATTTCATTTTTCATCCTTAAATTTTTGCCCAGTGTTGCCTGAGTGCTAGGTGGAGCTTCTGTAGGAAGTGGTAAGAAACATGGCAGATTAGAAAGGATTTTATAAAGCTTTAAAGTGATTAGTGGTAAAGAAAAACTAATGTCAGGCAGTGATAGCGGTGTACACCTTTAATCACAGCACTCTGGAGGCAGTTGACGCTCTCCTAGCATGCAGAGTGAGTTCCAGGACAGCCAGGGCTACACAGAGAAACCCTGCCTCAATCAAAACATAAATAAATAAATAAATAAATGTCCACAAAAACTCTGAATTGCCATGTATTTCCTATAAATCACTTCTCCTAGTTCCTTAAGCTGCCCTTGTGTTGGTGTTCATAGTAGAACCTTGTTTGAAACCCAGCTTTGTCCTGTTTTCAAGCTTATTTTTTTTCTTGAAGTCTTTTTAAAATGATTTGAAGAGCTGGCCACCTTTAATTCCAGCACTCAGGGAGGCAGAGGTGGGTGGATTGTTGTGAGTTCAAGTCTACAAAGCTAGCCTGGAAAAACACACCACACACACACAACCCATTTGAGAGTTGAAGAACTTTTCTGCTACATTAATAACTTGGGCTTGTGGGGGCTAAAATAGAGGTTTACTTTAGGGACTCTTAGACCCAGTGTTTAAGCTATCTGTATATAACAACCTTCATTTGTAATATGCATCAAGTACATATGGATGTTTTTGTGATAAGTAGATTCATTAAAAGCCAGTAAACTTAAAGTGCTCCTAAGTAATTTCCTCAGTCAAAACATTGTTATAAGTTGAATAACTATTGTGAATTTAAAGAGTTTCTCATTTTTGAAAGTGTTGGAAAATATTTTTAAACTTTGTGTGTGTGTGTGTGTGTGTGTGTGTGTGTGGTTGTGTTAAATCTGTCACATTGGGGCATTTAACATTTTCAAAGTAAATAGAGAGCACAAAACAGTGAATATATTTAAAGAAAATATGGCAAGAATAACTGCAGTTTTTATTTTTTGTCCCTTAGGTGAAGTAGAGTTTTATTTGAAAAAGTTTTGTGGAGTGATACCAGTTTACCTACACTCACAGTCCATTGAAATGGTTCAGATTTGAAGGGAGAATTTAAAATGATTATAGTTCTTTCAGTAAATTAAAAAAATTTAAAGTCAACTGAATGTTATTAAGTTATGAAACAAAAGGTGTGTGTGCACACGCGTGCACTATTATTACCTCTCACCTAGAGAAGTGACTGGGCCTGGAGAGGTGGCTTAGCAGCTAGGAGCACTGCTTGCTCTCACAGAGGAGAGCAAGACCGCCAGCACCCTGCCCTCTCTCTCTCTTGGCCTCAGTGGGACACTGTACCACACTTGGTGCGCAGATTACCCACAGGCAAAAGCACCCATGCACACAAAATGACAAAATAAAACCAAAGCTGCCTTACAGATGATGTTTTCAAGCGAAGTGTGTCTCAAAGTGAGCTTACGTAGCTTTTTTGCTAAATAAGAGAAGCAGTGAGAACAGAGAAACAGTAAAGGTGTAACAGTGCTTTGACGTTCTGAGTAATCTAGGTTTGGGTTTACCGTTTTGTGGTTTTAGAGGTGTAAGTTATATAATTAGACTTATGTTGGTAGTATATGCAAATAGATTCTTTTGCATACTTTCTTAACCTTGATGGAGTTAATTATGGCTTGGCAAATCAAGAAAGGGAATCTTGTGCTGTTTTCAGACTGCAGAATCCTGTTGCTATGCGACAAACATTGTCAGTCAGCATTGAGTATAGTAAATTGGTATTCTCTGTCCCTTTCCACATGCTCATTTTCTAAGTGGTTTGGGGCTATTTTGTAAGTTTTTATTTTAAAGTGGACATTTAAAGATTTTTGTTGCTATTCGTGATTGGTTGTTTTTAAGGTTTGTGGAGTTTTTCTGCATGGAGAAGAAACTAAAATGCCTGTGTTGGAAGGGTTCAGAGATCTGCTTCCAAGTTGTTTCAGGTTAGAGCAGTATATTTTGGTTTTGTTGCTGAGAAGATAGCATCAGCTTCCAGAGTGTATTTTTGTTTGAGAATTCAAGTTAGATGTTTTGAGCTTCTTCATAGTGCATCGTGTTTTTAAATTTATTTGAAAAATAAGGAATTGTTAAAGAATCTTTAAACTCTTTTAATTGTAAATGATTTTTAAGATGGGAATCTTAAACTTATATCTCACATAGAATATAATGATTTACTTTCTAGCAAGAGAAATTAAAATGTAATGACAAAATGTGTGATGGGTAGCAGTGTGTTTCATATTGTGGTAGAAGGTATACGTGATGACATTACCATCTAAACCACTTTTAACATGTGTGATTCGCTGGCATTAAGTAGATGTGCGTACTTCGTGCTGCCATCGATCACCTTTATGGTTTCCAGAACTGGCACTGCTCAGGCTGTCTTCTAAATGCTCAGATAAGTTAACTTCATGCAATACTAATCTTTGCAGTACAGTTTAGTGCAGTACAGCACGTACAGTAGTATAGTGTTACATGTATCCTCCACTGTACACACTTGTGTTCCAGGTTAAAAGACTGAGCACAGAGTAATTTAAAATTAGCCATTAGTGGAGCCAGGCTTCTAACCCCAGCAGTACTTGCTCTTGATTGTGCTCTCAGCCACTGTGCTGTGCTGCCTTCTTTTGGAATTACTTCATGTTCTGTTTGATGGTATGAGCAATGGTCTCTTTCTCATTGCTTCCTGTAGCTTTTTAAAGTAAAGCTAATATTAACTGTACTTTGCTGTTTAGTTTGGTGGTAAATCACTGAAATTTTTTTCTAAGTAGTTCTACGTTTTTGGTGTTTTGTTTTTTTTGTTTTTTTGTTTTTTTGTTTTTTTTAAAGCCAGGATCTCATACCTTGGACCAACCTAAAATACTGTCTATAGTCCAGACCGTCTTTGACCTCACAGCCCTCCTGTCTCAGCCTTGGCAGGTGTTGTGAATTCTAATACAGTACTGCCCAGAGCTTACAGTCAGTTTTCATCAGATCATCTACTTTGACTAGTATTTTCTAAATGCCTCCTCTTACTATTCATGGGTGGTTTGTAGTCTAGAAAATACAGCATTGGGCATAGGTAAAAGGAGAAGAGCGCTACTAAGGCAAACCTTAAACGTTGAAAAGTAGCCTCTTCTAGATTTTGCTCTTGTCTGCTTTGTAATATGTGTATTTCTATTTCCACTTTGCTCCTCCCTTCCTCCCCCCCCCCCACCCCCAGACAAGGTCCCTTTGTGCAGCACAATCTGTCCTTGAATTTGCAGTCCTTATGCAGCAGCCTCCTGACTGCTGGGATTACAGGATGAGCCACCAGGCCCTGCCTCTGTTTTTATACTTCAAGGAATTTACCTTTTCCTTTTTGATTCCTGCCCTGTTTTCAGACTTCTCTTAGACTTTCTACCTGAAAACCCAGAATCTGTTCATTTTTACTTATTTTTTATTTGACCTTATTTGACTCTGACATAGTCATATTCTCTCTCTTTCTCTCCTTCTCCTTACCCCACCCCCACCCCCAATCTGTCTCTGTAGACAGGGTCTCACTATATAGCTCTGGGTGTCCTATAACTCACCATGTAAACCAGGTTGGTCTCAAATTCAGAGATCAGCCTGTCTCAGCCTCCCAGTAAAGGCGTGTACCACCACACCCAGCAAAGCCCAGAATCTTGATCTTCTGGATTTATATGTCTTTTGTTCTTCATCTCTTTGCAGTTGCACCATGTTTTAAAGACAACTCTTTGGTTTTTCTAGACAGGATTTCTCTGTGTTGCCTTGGCTATCCTAGAACTTCCTGTACAGACCAGGCTGGCCTCCAGCTCACAGAGATCCACTTAAAGACAACTCTTAAGTTGTGATTTCTGTACAGGTGATTATGCATGCGTATTGCTTTGTTCACCTGGCGTGTTTTTCTTTTTTTTTTTTTTTTTTTTAAAAAAAATGCTTTTAGGAAAGTCAGAATTTTATTAGATGAATATTTCATTGTAAATTACCTATTTCTGTCTTAAGTGGCTGTTTACATAGTTTAGAGTGATTTTATATAATAAATAATGCTTTCCTGAACCCAAAGGGTTTTTTTTCCTAATTGTAGACTATATCCTTAAGATGGAATTCCAGAAATAGTATTAGATCCCTGAAGAAATAGAAACAATTTTAAAAGCTCTTGAATCATATTGCCAAAATGCTTTCTAAAAGTGTGTGCTGGTTTTTATGCCAGCCGGCAACTACAGTGTCCACGGCTTCACTGCAGTAGCAGCAGCAGCAGCAGCAGGAAGTGTTTTGATGTTGACCTTTGCATTGAAGAATAATTAATTAACTTTGGGTTCTGCTGAGCTTTTATCCTAAATTATACTTAGATTCTAACTTTGGCTGTGGTCAGCTTAGTGAGAGGGAAGGCATGACTTACCAGTCTCTGGTCTTTAAACTGTTCAAGTTTTGTTATGATGCAGTCCTTGCTCTCTTAGGACATCCATTGGACGGTTGAAGTGACTTTCTACCATTAAACCACAAGCATTTTTGTTAGTCGAGTGATGGGTGACAAATCAGGATCGGTTTCACATGACTTATTTCATAGCCGGGCATGGTGGCACATGCCTATAATCCCAGCACTCGGGAGGCAGAGGCAGGTGGATCGCTGTGAGTTTGAGGCCAGCCTGGTCTACAAAGCGGGTACAAGACAGCCAAGGCTACACAGAGAAACCCTGTCTCAAAAAAACAAAAAACAAACAAAAGATTGCTGTTTTAGTGATTTGTTAGACTGCCTAGGTCCATAGTGCTTGTGAGAAATGCCAACTGCAACATTCCTTTTCTTTGGAAGAAGGAAAGACTGGATATGTGTATATGTGTAGGGCTGTTCTTGCTGTGCTTTAGAAGACAGGATTGTACTATGTATTCTAGGTTGGCCTGAAGTTAAACATAGCCCACGTTGGCCTCCAGATTATAGATATGCAGTGCCGTGCTGTACCCTAAGACTTTCTTTTTTTAACAGAACATTTATAAAAGAATATCACCTTCCTTTCAAGGTTTCTGCTTACCTTATTTATTTGAAATTTTGTAGAATGAATACTGTTTTAGGTATGTGAGAAAATAAGAATTTAAGAAAATTAAAATCTACTTCTTGCTTTGTATTTGTCATGTAGTAAGTGGTTATGTCTTGGTTTTTAAAATTAAATATTTGTTTCCGACCAAAGGTATCTTTTCACTCTTGGACTGGAATTCCATTTTTAAAATCAGCTTCTTGGGGCCTAGAGAGATGGCCTATAGGTTAAGAGCACTGGTTGCTCTTCCAGGTGATCTGGGTTCAATTCTGAGCACCCACAGCTCACAACTCATCCCAGGTATCCAGCATATATGTAGCGTGTAGACTCACATGGAGGCAGAACACCCATTCACATTTGTGTGTGTGTGTGTGGGGGGGGGGACAGCTTCTTGCTCAGTTCTTACATGCTTCCATTTCACAGGCTTTTCAAGAATGGATATGTGGGGCTGGAGAGATGGCTTGAAAGTTAAGAGCACTGCCTGTTCTTCCAAAGGTCCTGTGTTCAATTCCCAGCAACCACATGGTGGCTCACAACCATCTATGATGAGATCTGGTGCCCTTTTCTGGCGTGCAGACGTATATGCAGGCAAAACACTGTATACTTAATAAATAAATCTTAAAAAAAAAAAAAAAAAAGAGTGGATTATGTACAAGGAAGGGATAAAGGAATTTACAGTACTAAATACAGTACTTCACTGTCAACTGTCAGGTGAAGGGAGGGCCCATTTAACTCTAGGTTAGGTAGGCATTTGTTTAGTTTTCCTACTACATGGAGACTGAGTCAGACTGGCCTGGGAGCAATCAACCCAGTGCCAGCCACCGGAAGTGTCAGCATTTTGTAGTATTCCTTAGACCTTAGTCTTGGGTCTTCATCTCCGGTGAGGTTCAGCTGTTGAGGAAATCGGTTGCTCCTTTTGTTGTGTAAAACAGGTCTTCCAACCAACCTATCCTAAATTGAGCACTCATTTTATTGTAGGTTTTCAAAGATTGGAAAGGGTTGTCTCTACTATGTGGTTTGTTTATTTGACATGGACAGACCTTCAGAAAATAAGATAAGGCTGTTGCAATAAGTAGCAGCTTTTCTGTGAGAAAAACAGGAATGAACTGAGTCTCCCAAGCCACATGGAAAAGTAATAAGCTTGTGTTAGAGGCCTGGTTCTCATTGAATGGTTAAAGGGAGAAACCAGTCGCAGTCGGGTTGAAAATTTATTCAGGCCAGGCACAGTGGTGCGCCCGCCTTCAATCCCAGCACTTGGGAGGCAGAGGATCAATGTGAGTTCGAGGCCAACGTGGTCCACAAAGCGAGTCCAGGACAGCCAAGGCTACACAAGAGAAACCCTGTCTTGAAAAACAAAAAGAAAAGAAAAAGTATTCAGAGCCCGGATCATGACAGTGGGACTTCTTAGGCAGCCTGGCTTTCACAGTCAATTGTTTGGTGGGAGATTTGTGCCCAGCTTTCTGTGGAAGCTGTCATAATGAGGGCTACATTCTTAAGCCAGTACTGCAATGCTATTTGAATCAGCGTTCCTTTGAAGTACGTTGTGCCACTATTAGGTTTAGCTATGCAAAATTACTCATTTGGGGAGGTTAAAAAAAACCTCAGATATTGACAGTTTTGATTTTTAAGTGGTTCAACCTAGTATGCTCAGTCTTAGTCTTGAGATTCTGGTAGGTTTTATCTGTCATTCTTCCATGTAGAACCACCACATGGAAGGGTTAGGAGAGGGCATTGTCTTACAAGCTGGTCTCCTAACATTTATCAGAAGAAGAATAGGAATATCGAGCTTTGTACACAGTAGCTTGTGTGGGCATACAGAAGAACTCAACCGTGTCTTTTTATTACTAACTCTGACACTGAGATAGACTGTTAGGAGAGATGGCGTGATGTGGGTTGGCCATCTGAGGGCCTAAACGATACAGCTTCTCCTCTGTTCCAGCGATCCCACCAGTCTCTTTTAGACTCGTGTTTTTCCAGTACTTGCCAGGTAGTGAATGGAGTCTAGCAGGGGCCTTAGGGGACTTTAGTTTTTAAGGACATTTACTAAGAAGGAAGAGAAAATTAAGGGCACAGAAGTAACACCTTTCATTTCGTTGTTTTAAGTTGAACGCGAATATTTCACAAGTGGAGTTTTTAGAGAGAAGCTACTGAGGGTTCCTCAGTATCTCGAAGGAGAATGGGAGAATAATCCTTAGTGTTTAGCAGGTACTTAATACATACTTGTAGGGTGAGTGGAGAGAAGTCCTGTGCACTGGGTTAAGATCAGTGAACTACTTACAAGTGAATGACGGAGTACAAGTGATGGAGGGAAAGGGGGGGACTGTTCTCAATTTCTGGACTGTATTCTCTTGGAAGGAGGGATGAGAAGAGAGAAATCCCAAATTGGCAAATAGGTGATTAAAAGAAATCCCTGTAGCAAATTTTTCATCTGGATGGCCTTTGGAGGGAGGGGTAGTCATTCATACAAAGAGGTGCTGGTGGGATATTATTTTATTAATTTTAGGGACATAGGTCCATGGTTCACTTCTTTTTTATCTCCAATTATTGGAAAAGTTGGTTGCTGGTAAGGCTGATTGCTCTTGTGGAATTGTCATTTTACTCCAGGGGCATGTTCAGATGAGAATGGAGAGGACTTTGGCGAGGAGGGCAGCAGCTGCTGAACAGTCTGTTTGGGAATTAGGTGCAGGGTGGTCTGCAGTTGAAATCTGCCTCCTGGCTGCTGAAATTACGTTTTTTTGCTTTTGGGGTTTTTTGCTTCAAGGATAAATGCTTTGCCGTTCACTCTGGTTACATTTACTTAGCTCTGGCTGGAAATGTTTTTAACTGATTATCTTTCTCTGCAAGGAAGTTCTCTGTAAAGTTCTCACAGCTCCTGTGAGCAAGTTGAAAAATGTTACTTGCGCTTTTTCTTAAGTTTTCCTTGTAATTGAGCAGTTACTGGTAAGAGCATGTTTGAATATAAAATTAATTACATACTACCTTTGTTAGTAATGGTAGAGATACAGTCCTTCTGATCGTCTTGATGAAAGCGTAAAATAATACCCAGTCAACATTATGTATAGGACTGTCCATTCCAATAACCTTTAAAACCTTTTGCCTTTTAGAGACTTTTTAAAGCTTTTCTTAGCTGGATGATTCTTAAGCATACTCAGCTGGGATTGCATACGGTGATCATACATATGACCAGTTGCGATGATACTAATTACTCTGAGTTTACTTAGAGAAGAGACTAAACTAGCTGCAGCTTATTGTAAACTTAGCATTGTGGCTAAAAGCCTTTGGGTTGTCTGAGTGAAGACCTATTTGAATGTTCTGTATAGCTGAACTTTTAATGTGGGTGGCTGTATGCGAGTACTGTGTGTCAGATAACTCACTAAGATCCTGAGCCAGGGTCATATGATAAACCCAAACCCTTTTAGGTTTGGCCGTTTTGGTCTTTTGTGGTATCTAGATGATACATTGTGAGCCCCAAAGAGTGATTTAACGTACTGGAAGGTTTGGGCTAAAGAACATATAACAAAAAGTTGCCTGTGTTGGTTTGGTCATTAGAGTGTCATTTTTGAGTATAAACTCGCTTTTTAAAGGTGACACTGCAGCAGTCAGTGAGCCGATAGACTTCAGAGTTGTAGGGTGCCGGACTGTAGCTGGACGCAGTTGTCTGTTTGGCACAAATTGGGAGTCTTCAAACTTTAATGTGTAGGTGGGCTCAGTTTTCCAATGTCTGACTGTAGAAACTTACTAACCGTAAATTTGCATTGCTCATGTTGAAGTTGGGAGCTATCCCCTCCCAAGATAATTAGGTTTACTTTGAAATTCTGGTTGGTAGTCAGTTTTGCTTTTCAAACATCTTAATTAGCTTGTCTCTTCAGTTGTCTGCCCCGCCCCCGTCCCCCTTTTTGGTGCTAGAATTTGAACACAGGGTCTTTCTTGAGCATACTAATTAAGTGCCCTGCCACTGAGCTACACTCCACGTCCCTCTCCTCAATTTCATATGTAGGTGTAATATACAGTAACATACAGATTAAATGTCCTGGACCCAAAATGGTTGGTTTCATGGAGTGTTGGTTTCATGGAGTGTTTCATGTTTCAGGGGCCTTTATAATTTGGAATATTGGCATAGACTTTACAAGCTGAGCATCTGAAATTCTTCAGAATTGCAAATTGTCATCTGAGGTGCCTGTAGGACACCTGGTTGGTGTCTGCTGGAGAATGTTATGTCAGAAGTGGAGTTCTCGCCCAGGGTGCTGGCCATTGAACATTGGGCCATGCTAATAAGTAAGTGCTCCTCTGCCCAGAAATGTTGTTTTGAGGGCGTTGTAAGAGTCGGGTGAGCTGTTTTTTCTTATCTCTAAGATAGTGCCGTAAGGAGGCACTCAGATGGGTAGCTTTCACATTTCCCTAATTTCACGTTTCAGATTTGGCTTCCAGTTGTGTAAACTAGTTGTGTGTAGTACACCAAATTTTGTAAAGTCAGTTAATTGAATCAAATATTCCCTTCTTAGTGGTCTTTTTTTCTAAAGTGTGTTATCTATCTTTCTATTCTCAATACTACTACCATATAGATAAATCTCATTTTAAGTTATGTCGTCCGTGTCCGTCCGTCCCACTCCCCACCCCCCTCACCCCCGTGTTTGACTGTCTGGCAGTTACATAAGATTTAACCTAAAAATGTGCTTAGCCAGTCACTTTTTGGAATTTCCTATCATTGTAAGGAGTTCTGTTTAGCATCTTAAATTCTGCATAATGCACTTGAAGTGAAACCTACAGAGTTGTAATCTGCTGAGTCAAGGAATGCCTGCATTTCCAAGACTCCTGATGGTTGTGTAGGACCAGCTCTGCAGAAAGCTTGTTTCACTTGTATCAGCAAGAGGTTGCCTTTGCCCACTCTCACATTGCTCTTCTCCCACAGTAGGAAAGGATAACTTGTCTTAACTTGCATTCCTTGCTTACCGGTGAGCTCCAGTGTTTTTCATAATTTTACTACCTCTCCCTAAATCTTTTGTGAATTATCCAGTTTTGTTTTCAGAGGTGGTGTTGAAGCCAGGGCATTGACTATTGGGGTGTGTGTGTGTGTGTGTGTGTGTGTGTGTGTGTGTGTGTGTGTGTGTGCGTGTGCGCGCGCGCGCGCGCGCGCGCTTTGTTCAGCAATTGAAAATCCAGTTGTTATTTTCCTACATGTTAAACTAATGAGAATGAGGTTTTTGGTGGGTTGTTGAAGTTGGAGCCATTTTTAAAAGACTAGATGCTCTCACAGAGAGATTCTTGGCCCCAGATGCTCAAATCTGAATCCTTAGTCCAGACAAGTACTTAAACCTCTAGGCTTCTGTTTCTTCATCTGCAAATGAGGATAGCAATACTTAATTCATCTGGTTGTTGCTAGAATTAAAGGAAACAGTGGTTGAGAAGCTACTAGCTCAGTGCTAAGTAATCATTCGACTAGCTGTCTGTGGTGAGTGAGTAATGGTGGAAGTAGAGCGCTTGATTCTGTTTCTTGTCGTTCATGACCTTTTCACAGGAAACTTTGTCATCATGTAATAGAGCATATTTTAAATAGTAATTATTTTATTTCAAGAGAAGGTATTTATTCCTAGGTAATTGTGATTAATCTTAATGATTTCTTGAATACATCTATTTACTTGCTTTTGACTTTGTAACTTTAAAAATAGCACAGGGTATAATACGCCACATTTAAGAAGGGCCTCTCTGTAAATCAGCTTTGGTTTTCAGTAGAGATTAGTAACAGCTTTGTACTTCATTGTGTTAGTCTCTCCTCCTCCTCCTCCTCCTTCTCCCTCTTTATTTTTGCTGCCACAGGGCTCACACCTGTAGAAAACTGTTCATTTTCACTAGCAGCCATGACTCCCTGTAGCATCTTTTGTGAACCCCCTCTTCCCCATCGTTGGTGGAAAACTGACTAGATTGATAATGTGCATGTTTGTATAGGTAACCACCACTGTTGAGAGTTCTCAAGGATAATTGCAAAGGCATTTCTTAGCTGAGAGCTAAAATAATTACCTATTTTGCAATAGAATTTAAAAGCAAGATAGTTGGAGTTCAGTCTGTTTAAAATTAGATTATAAGACCTTTCCTGGTTCGTTGGCATAGTTTGTGGCCCTTGTGATACAGTACTGTTAAGTGACTGTGTGAACCAGCTCAACACTTACATCTGTTGTAAATTTAACTTTGGAATATGTTTTAAGTACTAGGTTATAATATTTATAAGCTCCCCACCATACCTCCTTGAGATAATGTATTTCAGAGATTAACAAGTAACTCGAGTCCTCCTGTTTTCTAGTTGTGTAGGTTTCTCTAAAGCCCTGTGAGAATCAGCTTTACTGCCTGACATAATTCCTATTGTGTGTAAACTGTTTAGCCCTTCACAACATTATTTAACGCCTAATTGTTGACCAAAGTATGCTTTTAGCCATCTTGTAATCTTTTCTCTTGGAGCTTAACCTAAATTAGATCTATTTTTAAAATCTTGGCTGTTTACTATTTGAAAATATTTGGGGGGGGGTGACATATAACTGAATAAAAGGATAATTTTTTTCAGTTTGTTATTTTATAATATGTTCCATTGTTTTAGATCAACATTTGTACAGTTTAAACCGTATTTGTTACTCTTAAGTCACTCACATGCCTCTTTCATAGTGTCTAGCATGCATTTTCCCACCTACTTAATTACTTCTTTTTGTATTGTCTTCATTTTACAGTTTAATCTTTGATCATTGTTACTGAGAAAGCCACTGACATTTCTAGTTACAGAAAAACAAACAAAACAAAAATGCAGTGTGGTGCCATGTTCCTGTAATCCCAGCATCTATGGAGGTTTAGGCAAGAGTATTGCTGTAAATTCGAGGTCTGCCTGGGCTTTATAGTAAGACCTGGTTTAAAAAAACAAACAAACAACAACAAAAACCAACAACAAAAGGGGGGAAACCCACAGCAAAAAGAATGGACTTAATACCTTGAATAATACTGTGGTGGTTTGAATAAGAATGCCCTCTATAGGTCATATATTTGAATGCTTAGTTACCTGGGAGTGGCACTATTTGAAAAGGCTAGAAGCATTGGGAATTGTGGCTTTCTTGGAGTAGGTGTGGCCTTGGAGGAAGTATGTCACTGGGGGTAGGCTTTGAGCTTTCAAAAACTCATACCCAGACCCAGGCTCTCACTTTACTTACAGATCAGGACAAAGCTCTCAGTTACCTCTCCACCTTTCTGTTTTCTTTTTCTTCCTTCCTTTTTAATTCATTTTCTACTTGGGAGGTAGAAGCAGGTGGATCGCTGTGAGTTCGAGGCCAACCTGATCTACAAAATGAGTCTGGGACAGCCAAGGCTACACATAGAAACCTTGTCTTTTAAAAAAAAAAAAAAGAAAAGAAAAGAAAGAAAGAAAGGTTTTACTGTGGAGTTAGGTTTGGGTTTTGTTTTTTGTTTTTGGTCCCCCTTCTGGAAGGGAACATAACTATTTTAGAATTTTGGTCTATTTTCTTTTCTTTTTTTTAAATTTACTCAGTTTTGGCATTACTTCTAGGTTACAAAATAACTGGTTGTTGGAGAGATGGCTTCCAGAGGACCCTGGTTCAATTCCCAGCATCTACCATCTGTAACTCCAGTTCAAAGGGGATCTGGCATCCTCTTCTGACTTCTGCAGATATTGCATACACATGGTGCATACACATACATACAGGCAGAACACTTATGGATAAAATAAATCTTGATTGAAAAACAAAATCATTAGTGTTTAGTTAATACACTAAGTTACTTCCCTTCTTTTTGGTCTTCAACGTCTTAATGAAATTTTATCTATGTTATAACTGTTATCCAAAAAGCAAGCTTTTTTTTTTTTTTTTTTTTTTTTTTTAATTAGCCTTCTCACTTGTTTCTTTGGTCTAGATTTCTTCTCTTGTCTCTTATTTCCTTCCTTTTTGTTTCTTTGGCTTTCCTTTGGTTTTGTTTGTTTTTAAATTTTAACCTTTTAACCTTTCTATTTCGTGATTCTTTTAACCTTTCTATTTCGTGATTCTTGGTCTTTATTGAGACAGGGTCTCTACTTTAGCTTTGGAAGTCCTAGAATTCCCTGTGTAGATTGCCCTTGAACTAACAGAGATCTGCCTGCCTCTGCCTCCCCAGGCTTGTGCCTTATATGTCTGTCCTTTCCGTTTCTCTTTTCTTCTTTGAGACAGAGTCTCACTATGTATAACTGGCTAGGCTGGAACTCACAGAGATTCTCCTTTGAGTTCTGAAATTAAAAGTGTGCACTCTCTCTCTCTCTCTCTCTCTGTCTCTGTCTTTCTGTGTCTGTCTGTCTCTCTGTCTCTGAAAGCTTTGAACTTACAGTAGTCCTGCCTTAGGGAAATTTCTGGCATGAGCCACTATCTCTGGCTAGAGCTCACACACACACACACACACACACACACACACTTTTTTTAAGTGACTGTATTTGTGCTGAGTAGATTCTGTTCTCATTGTTATTGGTGTGTATTCTTTGTTAGAGTCTCTTAATTGGTTGTTTTTGAAACATTTTACATCTTTAGGAATGCTGTGAGATTATTACAGAGAAATTGATGTATTCACATAGAATCATAATACACTCATCAGTGAGTCCTTTTTGGTAGTCAAGCTCTCTTGTACTCAGGCTGGTCTCAAACTCTCTGTGTCGCTGAGGATGACCTTGAACTTAACAATGTTTCTGTCTTCCTCTCCTGCGCATCTAGTTACAGGTGTATGCGGTATCCTCCGTGCTCAGGGGATTGAAGACCGCGACTGGGAATGCTTGGCAAACACTATACCAACTGAACTATGTGTCTAGCTGCTTTAAAAAGTAAATGTGTTGATTTTCCGTCTGTCTCAGGGCATTACAACACTGAAAATTAGGCCCATAGAACATTGCTGAGTGAAACATGAGCCCTCTCCTACGTACTCACAATATAGTTACCTTAGTGTAGAAGTTTTATATTCATCATTTTTTGGTTTTCATTACATAATCTGAGTGTTGTTTGAGTATAGTTAAGCAAAGGGACATGCATGTTTTGAAGCTAGTGACACATTTACATGCACGCCTTGTAAGTGTTGCTGCTGCCTTAACAGCTGCGTGTGGCCTTCCCAGTCCGTTAAGGAGCTTTGTGTGTTTCAGGACCATTTTGCTTTAGCGACCAAAGAAGGCTAAGCTCAACCTGAGCCTCATTTCTGAGCAAGTGCCAGGTCCTGCTGATGGAAGAGTCACTCGTGTGAGTGCGCCTGGCGAGCTGTTAGCCATCTCTTGGGCGGGTGGGTGGGCGGGGTATCTGAACATTGGGTTTTAATGACCTGTACATTGTGTTTGGCACAGCTGTCTATCTCAGTAGCAGTAAGATCTAAAGGACAGAGTATTAAAGGATATCAGCCTTTTCAGCTCTGTGTGGCTAATGAGGTCAGCCAAGGAAAGACAAATGAGCTTCAGAGGAGTCCTTTAACAACAGAAGTTGTGTGAGGGCATGAAATTAAGATAGTCAGAAACTCTACATTCTAAACTTTTACATAAAAAAATAACTTCTCCAGTAGAAAGAAAAAATAAGCATGTTTAAGCTGGTGTGAAGCTCAGTAGTAAGATGCGCGCTAACCATGCTTGCAAGGGGCCTTAGGTTCAGTCCTCAGCACCAGGGACTTTAAAAACAAAACAGAACCCCCAAGGCCTTACAGTTACAGGTATTTCATATCCTCAGGAAAAGAGGACACTTCTGAAATAAAAGTACAGCCTGTAAACATTTTTACTTTTTGTGAATTGGATTACTCATCATTTTGAATGTTGCCTTCTGCTAAATGACTCTGCTAACATGAATTGAGTTGACTGTATTTTGTTCAGACATATTTCTGAATGTTAGATGAAACCCATTTAATGTTTTAAACTATATTTTTAGACATACTATAAAGATTACACAGCTGTTGCTTAGAGATGCATGTGAATTGCTTCGAGCATTTGGATTATGGCTTGGATGCTATGCCAGCTGATAGGTGCTACAAATGAGAAGAAGCCAACATAAGAATAAAATTCTTAAGGGCACGGACATCATACTCCAGCATGTCCTAGGTGGGGCCTGCTTTGTTTCAGGCATCAAACTTTAATGGCCAAGTGCAATTAGGAGAATGGCTTTAGATTCTTTGTTGGAACGTCCCGAGTGTGTTCCCCTTGTTTTGTTGAGAATCAGAATAAGTGTGACCAGCTACTCGTGTCAAGATACGTTTTAATAAATCAACTCAATTTCCACACTTCATTTGATAAAACTTTATCACGCAGTTGAAGCATTTAGTTTGATTCTCTGGGGCATGCCTAATCGTGCATAGATTGAGTTGTTCCCAAACAGCAAGTAAATCTCTGACACTGTTACACGGTCAATTTTCTTTGCTCCTGGGTTCCCCCCCCCCCCCCCCCCCCCCCCGTCTCAGTTGTGTCAATTCTACATGCCTATTAAATATAAGGCTTATTTAATATTTATTTTTATTTTGTGTGTCTTGCTTGTACATATATTTGTGTACCATATACATGGTTAGATGCAGAAAAAAAGGGCATTGAGTCCCCTGTAAATGAAGTTACAGACAGTTGTGAGCTTGAGCCACCATGTGGGTGCTGAAGAGGAGCGAGTGCTCTTAACTATTGAGCCATCTCTCCAGCCCTCAGATACGTAGCTTTAAAGCTCCACTGATGACGCTCTCAGTAAAATACTTTATATTCTATGCCTATGGCAGAGGGTCTGATAAATAAGTTGTTACCACTGACGTTTAATTATAAAATTGCTTATTATTTTTGTTCCAGTTATTTTGTGCTACTCTACTAGAATACTTGATGTTGGGTAATTTACAAAGAGCAGATTTGTTTCTTGTAGTTCTGAAGGCTGAGAAGACAAGGGTCAAGTGGCACACATGTATCCACTGAAGGCCTTCTTGCTGTGTCATCCTTTAGCAAAAGAGCAGGGGTGGTGGGGGGCGGATTTCTTTGTCTTTTTTTCTTCTTCGGTTTTTTTTTTTTTTTTTTTTTTTTTTGAGACAGGGTTTCTTTGTTAGCCCTGGCTGTCCTGGAACTCACTGTAAATCAAGCTGGCCTTGAGCTCAAAGACATCCACCTGCCTCTGCTAGGATTAAAGGGAATAGGTTTTGTTTGCTTGCTTGCTTGTTTGTTTGATCATGAACCTAATACAGCTATAGCTTAATATAATCCTCTAAAATAATGGCATAAATCCATTCATGAAGACAGTGCCCTTAGACTTTTTTTTTTTTTTTTTAAGGTTTTTTGAGACAGGGTTTCTCTGTATAACCGTTCTAGCTGTCCTGGACTCGCTTTTGTAGACCAGGCTGGCCTCGAACTCACAGAGATGCTCCTGCCTCTGCCTCCCGAGTGCTGGGATTAAAGGTGTGCACCACCATGCCCAACTTCCCTTATGACTCTTAAAGGCCCTACCTCTAACAGTGCTATTTTGGATTAAGTGAACTTTGGGGAGCACATTAAAACCTGCAATTTAAGTGACTAAAGTCGTGGTTATCTGTTGTTCTTCCTGGCCTTATGATCCATTTGCTTGCTTGACATTTCAGCAAGCATCTGAATGTGTATTAGTTGTTAATTGTGCAGACAGGTGGTGCACTTCTTCGCTAGGAATTCTGTGTCTGGTATCTTATTACAGTGACACTGATGCTATGACAGGAGTGTCCCTGGTGCTTGTACTTGGAGGACCTACTTGAGGTATACACTATGGGGAAGGACAGCCTAAGAAGACAACTTGGGTATGAACTGGAAGCCACAGTGGAGCAGTAATGGTTAAGAAAACAGTGAGTGAAGTGAGGCTTTAGTTGGAAAAGGAAATACTAATTTAGAAATAGCAAGCTGGAAGGGATGAAGAGAAGCTTGTTACCCAGTGCAAAAGATAGAATTTAGTATGTTTTTAAATGATTGATTCAGTTTTATTTTGTGTGTGAGTTTTTGCTTCTGTGTTTTGTTACGTGTATTATATGTGTGCTTGGTACCTTTGGAGGCTTGAAGAGGGTTTTGAATTCTCTGGAACTGAAGTTACAGATGATTTTGAGGTGCTAGGAATCAAGTTCAAGACCTTCAAGAGCAGCAAGTACTCCTAACCGCTGGTCTATCTCTCCAGCCCCCGTAGATTTTAATGATAACTTTTCTTTCTTTTTTTTAAGATTTATTTATTATGTATACAGTACTCTGCCTGCAGGCCAGAAGAGGGCGCCAGATCTCATTACAGATGGTTATGAGCCACCATGTGGTTACTGGGAATTGAACTCAGGACCTTTGGAAGAGCAGTCAGTGCTCTGAACCTCTGAGCCATCTCTCCAGGCCAGCTTTTAAATCCCAAAAACAAATTTTGTACCCTGATTAAACGTGCTCTCACATTACAAATAAAAATTACTTATATATGTTTGTCATGTCACAACTGAAATTTAAGAACAGTCTGCCCTTAAACTTTGAAACTAGCACTATGCCAGAAAAGCAGTGTAGCTGGCTCTTACGAGAAAAAGACTGTTGGGTAGGTAGTGCATGTCTGTAATCCCAGCATTCAGGAGACTGAAGCAGGAGAATTGCTGTGAGTTTGAGACCAGTCTGGAGTACATAGTGAGTTTCAGACCAGCTTAAGCTACAGTGTGAAACTCTGTGTGTGTGTGTGTGTGTGAGAGAGAG
This sequence comes from Acomys russatus, assembly GCF_903995435.1. Classification (NCBI taxonomy): domain Eukaryota; kingdom Metazoa; phylum Chordata; class Mammalia; order Rodentia; family Muridae; genus Acomys; species Acomys russatus. The sequence continues at coordinate 76,378,466 of NC_067142.1, read as the reverse complement.
AGAGAGAAAGAGAGAGATCATCTCTGAGTTTCTAGCTTTAACACCCAGTTTTAACAGCTTTACTGCCTACTCTTTGACTCCAGCTTCTCCTAAGAGAAAACTGAAAAGAGAACTTTTATGTATAAGAATACAAGAGCTGGGTAGTGGTGGCCTTTAATCTCCCAGCACTTAGGAGGCAGAGGCAGGCAGATCTTGATGAGTTGGAAGCCAGCCTGGTCTACGAAGCGAGTCCAGGATGGCCAGGGCTACACAGAGAAACCCTGTAGCTTTTTTTTTTTTTTTTTTCCAAAAACCGTATCTGACCTCCTATTGCCTGTAGAAATTAATTCACAGAACAATGATTAAGGATAGAGCTTCCTTGAAGTAATCCCGAGGAACTAGAAAACATGAAACAAAATCAAAGTGTGCCTTGTGTTCCCCTGAGATTCCATCTTAATAGATGTCTTCTGGGAGACCAGGAAGCAAAAGTGCTGGCAATCTCATTGCACATCAGAGTTTGTTCATGAGTCAGAACTGGTTGACTTTACTTTTGAGTGAATTCCAAGCAGCAAAGGAGTCTGTGCTTTGGTAGTGATGTTACCACAGACGCACTTCACTCTACAGGAACCACTAAGGAACACAGAACACCTTCTTAGATGGTCCATAGTTTCAGGGGTTTAGTCCATTATCATCATGGCAGGAGCTGTGATGGAAGGCAGGCACTGGAGCAGTAACTAAGAGCTAAATCTTCTGATCCATAGGCGGCAGGGGGTGGGGGGAGCATATTTTTGAATCACATCAATTTGATCACTTTCAGCAGATTCCAGCAGGTAGTCTTTGAAAGCTACCCCTCTTTATAAGCTCCTTTGTTGATAATCCTGGGAAAGCCTGGTATTAAGGTCTTTTTTTAAAGTTTTTTTTTTTTTAAAGGTACTACTAATGACCATTATATTTTGTTTGAATGTTTTATAGGAACACAAGGCAAGAAACTGCAAAACCTCTGGAATACCATGCAGTTTTTATGTGGATGAAAATGAGAGTATAGCTAGTGCCTGTCTTTAGTTATCCTGTGCTGTCATCGTTCCAAATGCTGCCTGTGTGAACATCGTAGGCTGGTGGCTCCTAAGTCATGCTTTGTTGCTTCATTGTCTCTTCTTCTGTTGTCAGTGACAGACCCATGAGTAGTGTATTAGCATTTTATACTTTTCTACTACCCAGAATTCCCCCTTAAGATGGAAGCATCCTCTAGTCATACTTGTAGGTTCTTTGTGATACACTTTTGTGTTTGCATACTAGGGTATTTGTCTCCTCTATCAGGATTGACTGTAGACATATGTGGGTTATCCACATGGAATGTCAGCTTTACTGACATATTAAAGCGGGTTGTATATTGGAGTAAAATACAAAATAATAATGAGATTTTTAATGTGAAGTAAGTAACTTCTAGGGAGTTTGTTTGTTCTGAGCTCTTCACAGCTCCTGACGTTACTTGGTGTATGTGGGTAGACGGTCTCTACCATGTGGTGTCTCAGTTTTCTAATCTTCAGATAATCTTTTATGGAACTTAAGTTGTATGGTAGCTATCATAGCTAGTCTAATTCTCAGAATGAAAGTATGTTGAGCCTCATTTGAAGAACCAAGTTCCTAATCTTAATGAAGAAACTGTGTATGAGAGAAAGTGAGAAGTGTGTTTTCCCAGCTGTAGTAGATAGATTGCTTTTCAGGACAGAATTGCCCAATTTATAAAGTAGTTCTGAGCAGAAGTTGGCAGCTGGTAAATGTAAAGGTGCTTGCCAGACTATAAATATCTGGTTTGGAATCATCAGTGTCCAAGAAATACTCTTGGAAAATAACAGTTTCCTTAGGATAATAGGAAAACCAGGCTTTCTTCCAGTAGTTGTATTTAAAAGTGAGAAGTTTGGGTTTTGATTTAGTTGGACTAAGGTTTCAGTGCTACTAAATATTACATATACTTGTATCCTATTCACATTAGTGACTAACAGAAAGCAGCTTCGTTGTGTTTGAAGACTTTGTGGTCAATCTTTTCCAAAACAACAAACAAAACCAGAATCTTGCTATATATGTAGTCCAGGCTGGCCTCAAACTCACAATTCTCCTTTTTCAGCTTCCTTCCTGCAGGGTTACATGCATTTTCACTACACCTGGCTCCACATAGCCTGATGATTGTTACAGTCATTGAAACCAGAAGTTAGAATTATATCCCAATGTTACATTTTGCTGGGAAATCTCAAGGCCATCACGAAGTCCCAGCTTGAGAAACAATCCCCGTGCCTCATAATAGCTTTCACAGCAGGTGGGTTCCAGAGGGTGGGCAGAAGAACAGGCTACTGCTCCCTAGTGAGTAGAGTTTGGTGTAGGCTGTCAGGGTTCTGTAGCCTGCTCCCCAGGCCTTAGAGCAGAAGACTGGGAGGTCTGGGGTCTTGAACTGACCAAAGGAGTGATGGTAATTCAAGGCCTGCCGTGGACCTTGAGGGTTCTTTGGCAGGTGAGCAAATGTTAAAGAGTGTACTGCAGTTGGCAGTGTGCTTACTGTGGTTCTAAAACTCTTTATTAGCTGCTATCTCATTTTGCCAATTTGCACAAGTTTTCGTGCCTGGCACATTGCAGGTCCCTAACAGGCTCTATGTGCATACTTACGTTCTCACAAGAGTTGCATGATATGTTACTGTTACTCTACTTTAGAAATCAGTAAACTGAAGCTTATAGAGGCTTTATAAATCACTTAATGCAAGAAAATAATTGAATTTCAAGAATTGAAATTAATTTAGGCTTAAGCTCGTGTTTTCTGATCACCAAAGTACAATTAACATTTTCTTCGATGTTTTGGGTTGAGATGAGCAGTTGAAGTGACTATTATCATCAACCCTATGCTGAAGGTTTTTACTGTAAACAGTCTACGTAAAATCTACTGAAAACAAAATTAAACCCTTTGATTTAAAAACCTAGAGTGGTGATCTAATTTTAATGGCATGGAAAGCCATACTTTTTGTTACAAAATCAAGATATTAATTGTAGGAAATATTGGGAGTGTAGATCCCAGTTCTTCCTTTCCCAAGCAGAAAATTAAAGCCATTCATTATTCTGGCTTCTACAGATACCACTAAAAATTATGTGATGTTTATAATATATACGTGTACATGTATATACACACAGACAAACTCACAATGTACATATGTATTTTAATGTATCATTTATGTGTGTTTGTATGTGCACTTTTTTTTTTTTTTTTTTTTTTTTTTTTTTTTTGGAGACAGGGTCTTATTTAGCTGAGGCTGGCCTGAAATTCACTGTGTAGCTGAATATAATTTCATGGTCCTCCTGTTCCTACTTTCCAATTACGTACATGGGCCGCAGTGCTCATCTAATGTACATATACTTTATAACCTGACTTTTCCCCCTCAAATATACCAGTACTTTTATAATTTTTGATGGTTGTTTTTTTTTTTAAGGTTTATTTGTTTATGATATATACAATGTTGTGCCTGCATGTACAACTGCATACCACAAGAGGGCACCAGATCTCATAGATGGTTGTGAGCTGCCATGTGGTTGATGGAAATTGAATTCAGGACCTTTGAAAGAGCAGCTACTGCTCTTAACCTCTGAGCCATCTCTCCAGCCTTCTATTGGCTCTTGTTTTATTTCACTATTGGATACTCTGTTTTTGTGAGTCTGCTGTCATCTTACATTTAATTTGTTTCTGAATCTGTCACTGCTGTGAACAATGCTAACAATATTGCATATTTAGGTTATCGCTAAATGTTCATATGTTATAAACGTTACTCATTTTTTAGGTAAACATTTGTATTAGCAATTACTTGCTTGCAGAGTTGATTAATAATCTATAATGTAAATCCATGTAAAGAATTTATTTTATTTTAGGTGTACAGATGTTTAACCTGCACGCACTGCCTCTGGGGGCCAGAAGCAGTGTCAGGTACCCTGGAATTGGAGGTGATTATTCACTGCCATGTGTGTGCTGGGAGTGAAAAAAGCAAAGAGCAAGTGCTCTTAACTACCGTGCCATTTCTGTGCCTCTTGTAAGTCTACTTAAAATAGACAACAGCAGCCTTGCTTTACCTCATATAATCCCTCAGTGACTTTATCATCTCCACTTTAAGAGTAAAGAAAGGAAGCCTAGGAGGCAGGGACTGTCTCTGACACAAACTCTGGTATCCCCTATTTGATTACTTCCCCTTGGTGGGGAGGAAGGGGAGGCAGGCTGTCTGCATGAGACCTGACAAGCTATGGGGGAGGAGGTCCCCTTCAGTCAGAGGCCTAGGGGAGGGGAATAGGGCTGAAGGAGGAGGGAGGATACAAACGAGGGGATAATATTCGGGATGTAATCTGAATAAATTATAATAAATGTTTTAAAAAAGAAAAAACCCAGTATATGCCTTAAAGTTTCATAAAATATCTGGAAGTGTGTATTTGAACAAGGCCTATGAGGTAAATTCAGACTACAGTCAGAAATATATTGTGATTATTGTTAATTATTTGTTTTAAGTTTTATCATATAAAATTGGTTTAGCTGTACTTCTTAGAGCAGGAAATACATTTTATTGTATGTGTGTGTGTCCCTTTAAATATTTTTCTCCATCATTCTTTTTTTCTTTCCCTCCTCTCTTATTCCTGTGTCTTTTGTAATATATCCCTAAGGTTTCTCGGGCAGACTTATCCAGGTGTGGGTCAGTATGACGTGTCAGTCACATACATTACCTGTACTAGTCTACCTACTAACTGTAGCTCCATTGTGTCACACCTCATCAACCTTCATCTTCTTAATTTTTCTTCCTAAAACATTTTTACAGTCTTTATGATTGAAATTTTGTTTTGTTCCTAAACAGTCACTCCATTTCTTTGGATAGGATTATATACTTTCTACACCTAAGCGCTCGTGCTTCTAAACATATGTACATACCTTCAGTCCTGCAGAGCTGTTTGATGAGGAAATCACAGAAGTCTGAAGCCAGGAGGGCCACAACCATGTAGTCTGGTGTGTGTGTGTGTGTGTGTGTGTGTGTGTGTGTGTGTGTGTGTCTGTCTGTCTGTCTGTCTGTCTGTCTGTCTAGCAGTAATTAAGTCTGAGATTGACTAACAGTTTACCTGAAAAAGGAGATCATCAGGAATATAAATCTATTCTGTAAAACTTCTTAACTCTAAAGCTGGGTGTGTTGGAAGCAAATCCTTTAATCCCAGCACTCAGGAAGCAGAGGCAGACAGGTTTCTGTATGAGGCTAGACAGGGTGACATGGTGAGTTCCAGGCTAGTCAGAACTACATAGTGAGACCATGTCTTTTATAAAAATGGCCTAATATAAAATGTTAATACTACATTCTTCTCTGCAGAAATAGTAAGGCATTGTATGTTCTATGTGATGCTTAATCTGAGGTTAGGGGTTACGAGTGCTTCCTGCTCTTCCAGAAGACCCAAGTTCATGTCCCAGAACCCATGTTGGACACAGCTCAAAACCATCTGTAGCTCTACTTCTAGGGGATCTGATGCCCTTTTAGCCTCTGTAGATACCAGCATATACATAAACACAGCAGATACACAAAAATAGCAACAATAAAACTGCTTGAAAAACAAAAAAAGATACTTATCCTTATTTGGGAAGTGTGGCCTATAGGCCTCCAGAAAGATGCTGGAGGGTAGAAGGCTGTTTGTGAACTTCTATAGTAATCCAGGGAAGAAAGTAACACTAAAATGGTGGCAATGGGACCACATGGAGGCAGGATACAGTACAGGAGATCTGTGGGTGCTTCCGGCTGGCGGGAGATAACTGCACAGGAGCAGCGTAGAGAACTTAGGTCTCTATCTGGGGAAGAATTGTGGGCATGTTCATTTGGGAAGGGAAATTGAGAGAAAGGAGCAATTAGGGTAAAGGAAGAAACTGGATAGGAAAATGCCTTATGCCTCATAATTATTTGTGTATAAATACACAGCAAGTAGCTGTCTGTAGCTTTTGAGCACAGGAGAAAACTAGAGTTGGTACTGATTGTTACAGCTATTAGTTGAAACCTTGACTGTGGCCGTGCTAAAACCTTGATGGTGTGTGTCTTTGGGCTTTAATGGGAACCATTAGTGAGCACACTGCCAACCAAATATTGATCACTTCCATCTTTATTTTTTCTCCATCAGTTAAACTTTTTGTGTTTGTAAACATGCCGGCCTGTATGTCATTGTACTTGTGGTGGCTAATGGACAACTTTCTGGAGTTTGATCTTTCCTTTAGTATAGGTCTAAGGGGTCAGGCTCCATTCTCCAGACTTATAGAGCAAGCACCTTTACCCACTGAGTCATCTTACTGTCCCTCAGTTTAAAATTCTTATTTGAGTAAATACAAGAAATGAGACATGGGCTGGAGAAATGGCTCAGAGGGTAAGAGCACTGACTGCTCTTCCAAAGGTCATGAGTTCAATTCCCAGCAACCACATGTTGGCTCACAACCATCTATAAGAAGAGCTATTAAATAAATAAATAAATAAATAAATCTTTTAAAAAAATGAGACACACCTGTCCTACTTTGTCATTTTTTATTGTAACTATTCCAGTTTTATGTCTGTTTTGACAAAAGCAAGATAGGGAAGGAGAGGGTTTGTTTGGCTTATGGTTCCAGTTTCAGTCCATACTGAGGGTAAGTCAAGGCAGGAATTCAAGCAGCCCATCATGTCACATCCACTGTCCCCATCAACAGGTGGCCCCAGGCTGTCAGCTCAGAACTCATCTCACTTTCTTTACTCTTACACAGCCCAGGGCCTGCCTATGAAAGGGTCCACATTGAGAGCAGGTCCTTACACATCAATTAGCAATGAAGACGCTCCCCACCTCCCACCCCCCACATGCAACCTGATCTAGCACTTCCAAAAGTCAAGACTCTTCCCACATGACTGTGGGTTGTTGTGTCAGGCTGACATTCAGAGCTAACCATCGCTGTACCTATGAAGTCTTAGGTGTTTTTAGAGAGAAAGCTGCACAGTAGCAACACCTCGTAGATTTCTTCCCAACATTTTATCATGAACATTCTCAACACATAGCATAGTTAAGGGATTGTCCAGCGACATACCCACATTGTAGAGTATCCAATAAATATTTAATCTTGCTGTTTGGGGAAGATGGTAACAAATACCACTTTATTTTTCATAAATTTTATTATTAAAAAATCTTGCAAACAAAACAGATATCACACTTCAAAATTTACCAGACCTTAATGAGCCTCCATACATTTAGAATAGCCATTCTAAAGAATGAAATATTTTATATATTTTTTTACATATCCGTCCATTTGTTTTTTTCTCTGTGTGCACTTAAAAAAATAGTCACCTATATGGTTTCCTAAGTATATTATAACTATGTCATTTACTAAGTCTCAATGCCTGCATATTTTAACTTTTGTGGCACACGCAAGCATGTGGACCCACACATACACACTGAAAGATAAACATATATAAGTCACATTTCTTTTGAGGCAAAAGTGTGTTTTGGGGTGATGGCAAAATGTACCAAAACCTTCCCCCTTGTTATTTTTTGCTTTAATTTCCCCTTCCACTGAAAGCTGCTGTTCTTCAAAGTGTGGTGGTGCACACCTTTAACACCAGGACTAGGGGGACGGAAGAACGTAAATCTCTTTGAGTTCGTGGTCAGCCTGGTCTACACAGCAAGTTTCAGGTCAGCTAGTGATGCATAGTGAGATCCTGTCTTTTTTTTTTTTTTTTTTTAAGGCTGTTTTGAATAATTTCCACTAAAGATTTAGCTTTTTTCTCAGCAAGAACTTAATCGATGGTATTAAAATATATGCTCTTTTATAAGGCTTCCTTCACAGCATATTTTTACTGCTTATCTTTGCAGTTGCCAGTTACTTTGCTTTTCTTGTTCAGTAATAAAGGAACGTATAAATGTGCCAGCGTATCCATTTTTCTGTTATGTACCTGGCCTCTTGCCAAGTTTAGGTAATACTGCTTAGCACTGGGATCGAAGGCTCAGAGGGTAGGTGTGCGCTTAGTTCTGTAACGTCTTACTCTTCATGCATACATTTTAGAAGGTTTAGAATTCTATGTGGTCTGTTGGCTTTGTAAAGCTATATCGCTTTGCACCCTCCCCAGCAATCGTTACAGTAGTTACAGATATGCATCTTCATTTTTTTTTTTTTTTTTTTTACCATTTGCTTGAAGTTGATGCTCTAGCACTTCACATAAAATATTAACCTTGCAAGTCTTTGCAATACACGGGTTTGTTCCTATTTTTGTAGCTGCCTTACATATACTTCATCCGAATACTTTGAACCCCTATAAGATGTTACATTTTTTGCTTTAAAATGCCAATATAACTTACATTGCTCTATGTGCTGGTTACTTTTTATTGTGTTGGATCCAACCTAGAGCTGTATGAGAACTCAACTGAAGAATTACCTCAATCAACACAGCCTGTGGCAGTATCTGTAGGAAATCATCTTGATTGTTAGATTTAGGAGGGTCCAGCCAGTCCTCTGTGTATGGTATCATTCCTAGGCAAGTAGATTTGGACTGTATTTAAAGAAAGAAAAAAAAAAAAGAAAGAAAAAGGGGGCAGGGGGAAAGCTAGCTGTGAGCCCTGGAAAGATGGCTCAGTGGTTAAGAGCACTTGCTGCTCTTGTCGAAGATCTGGGTTCTGTGGCCAGCATCCATGTCAGGTAGCTCACAATTCCAATCACAGGGGATCTGACATCTTCCTCTTCTTTATACCACTTAATACAAATGTTCAGTAATATGTAGGTCTTTAGTTGGGGTAATAGAAGTAATGAGTCATATACTTTTATTTTGTGTTCATACTAATTTTTTTGTTTTTATTTATTCAGATGGTTCTTCCGTAGTTTTAGGTTGAAATATTTCTTAATTTTCTAGCCACTATTTTTCTATGATGAATTGGTGAAAATATCTTTGAAAAAGATAGGTAGCCATCTCCATCTAATTGCCTAGTGGATTTTAAAGGTCACGTATGCATTCAATCAGACTTTCATCACTGTGACAAAATACCTGGCAGAACCAATCTAAAATATTTTATCTTTCAGAGTTTTAATCTAAGTTTATATTTTAGAGGTGTAATTCCAAGATCACCTAGCGCCACTGGTTCTGGGCCAGAGCATGGTAGGGCAAGGCATCATTGTGGAATCATGTTGTGTGAAAAATTACTTACTTTGTGACCAACAGGAGGCTGAGACAGGCCAGGCCACAAAAATACACATGCTGTCTTTAAAGGCGACCTGCAGTGACTATTTCCTCCAACTCTGCTCCACCTCATGGTTCTCACAAACACTTTAAACTAATGCCATCAACGTATGGATCTGTGACTGTATTAAACCAATGGTAAAGAGTCCTCGTGTTCCAGTCCCTTTCAAGAGGCTCAGGCTGAAGAATGGAGAAAAACAGGAAAGCTAAATGAGTGTTTTCATTTTCCTTGCTCCCTAATCCACAAAGATGTGAAGCAGGCACGCCAGCAGCTCCCACTGCCTCAGACAGTGTGGCCTTGCTCTCTGCTTTCCCACGGCAATGGACGTGGCAAACCATGAGTAAGAAAAGTCTTTCTGGTTGCTATGTATTTTGCCACAACAATTTTTTTTTTTAAATGCCTTCCGCGCCCCCCCCCCCTCAGAAAAAGATCTTTTTTTTTTTTTTAAAGTCTTCCGCATCTGAGGTCAAATCTTCATCAGTATGTTCCCAGACACAGTTGCACACGTGAAACCATTGCCAATCCTGTTCGTTTTCAGTCTTACTAGTTAATGTTAATACTTTCTTCCTCCTTCCAATATGTTTTCATTTTCGCTCCATGAGCCCTTAGAAATTCCACCCCAGTTTCTCCATGGTCATGGCTCTAGGAACATGCATTACTTTACAGTCTCTCTCTGGGCGTGTTGTTGAGAGTAGACGGTTCTCTTTATTGGCTCACATTTAGCGAATTTTACGGAACTTATTACGGTACTTACTTGAGTACCATGAAGAACCCAGAGGGAACAGTAGCCCCACAAAAAGACCAATAGAGCCAACTAACCTGGGCTCAGGGGGCCTTGCAGAGACTGAAACACCAGCCAAGGGACCATGTATGAACTGGACCTACGTCCCCTACACATATGTACCAGATGAGCAGCTTGGTCTTTATGTGGGTCCCCTAGTAAGGGGAACAGGGCTGTCTCTGACAAGGACTCTGTTGCATGTTTTTTGATCACTTCTGGTGGGGGCCCCCTTGTCAGGCCACCATGGTAGAGGATTCACTCAGTCCTGATGCAACTTGTGCTGGGATGGGTGGGTAAGGGGCGGCTCCTCTTCTGAGGTGGAGGGGAAGGGGGTACAAGAGGAAGAGGGAGGGAGGGAGGGTAAGACTGAGGAAAGGGGTTATGTATGATTGGGATGTAAAGTGGATAAATTAATTAAGGGGGAGGGCCTGGAGAGATGGCTCATCAGTTAAGAGCACTTGACTGTTGTTCCAGAGGTCCTGAGTTCAATTCCCAGCAACCACATGATGGCTCACAACCATCTGTAATGCGATCTGATGCCCTCTTCTGGCCTGCAGGTATACATGCAGGCAGAGCACTGTCTACATAATAAATAAATAAATAAATCTTTAGAAAAGAACAATTTCAGGTAGCTATGGTGATACAGGCTACGAATCCAGGCAGTTGGGAGGCAGAGTCTTTAGAAACACCTAGGGGCTACATGGTGAGACTGTATTTCAAAAAAAAATAGACAAAATACTTTTATAAGCTATTATTATTATAATCAGAGTTTCATGTAGCCTAGGCTAGCCTTGGACTCTTTAGTTCATACCATGTCAGCACTTCAACTAAGCTATATTCTCCGCCTAAAATTGTCATTTTAAGCTTGACTTCCAACATTTCTGAAAACATGATTATATTTAGTAAGTTCCTTCTTTCTACCTATCAATTAAAAGAAAAGAGTAATGGTTAAGGGATTTTTTTTTTTTTATCCTGAAAGGCGGACTTACCAAAATATTCTCAAAAACTCGCTATTTTACTTTAAATGAACTGCCATTTTCTCTTGACTGTGAATGGATTGTTACACCTGGTTGCATTTGCATTTTGTTTGTGTATTGGATACTGTGGGATAAAGAGCTTAGTATATTTTACCTCTTAAAAATTAATAATACTGCTTTTGTGAAAGTGATGAATGATATGATATATCTTGCCTGTCTACATATTTGCAGTGTCTACATCTCAGATGATTTTATTGCTTTGCAAGAAAAAGAAAATGTTTGATGCCGCTATTTTTAATCTGCTGTTTTGTTTGCCAGTCATTCATTCATAATGTTTTTGCTATTTTCTTCACTGAACCATGATAGAAGAATCTGTTATTAGTAAGAATTTCTCCCATCTTTAGCAAGTTTGGTTGGTTGGTTGGTTTTGGTTTTTCTTTCTTTCTTTCTTTCTTTTTTTTTTTTTAAGATTTATTTATTATGTATACAGTATGCATCAGATCTCATTATAGATGGCTGTGAGCCACCATGTGGTTGCTGGGAATTGAACTCAGGATCTCTGGAAGAGCAGTCAGTGCTCTTAATCACTGAGCCATCTCTCCAGGCCCTTGTTTTCGTTTTTCAAGACAGGGTTTCGTTGTAGCTTTGGCTGTCTTGAAACTCACTCTGTTGACTAGGCTGGCCTTGAACTCAGAGAAGTCCACCTGCCTCTGCCTCGCAAGTGCTGGGATTAAAGGCATGGGCCACCACCATCTGGCTCGCAAATATTTTTTAGTGGAATAGCAAAGGAGAAATGTTATTTAATATTTCATAAATGTTTGTCACGAGAGAAGCCTTATTATGAATCTACTAATATTTATATTTGGTTAATGGAAATAAATTTTGGTATCCTTAAAAATGTTTTATGCCTTAAAGTTTACTTTTTATTTTATTATTATTATTTGGCTTGAACAGAAATTTTACTTCCTCAGAGTTCTAGAGAGAGGAAGTCCATGATCAAAGTGATAATAGGATTGATTTCCTCTGAGGCGTCCCTTCATGTTAGTACCCCCTTGTGCTAACCACTGTTTGACTGCCTCTTAGTATGCTCTTTGTATATTTGGTGCTTCTCATCCTATGAGCAGTTTAGTCTCTTTTAGTGTGTAAACAGCATATTGGTAGGAAGAAGCTGTCATGCTCACTGTGGGTTCAAGGCCAGTATGGTCTATATAGTGAGTTCCAGGACAGCCAGAGACCCTATCTTGGAGGGGCAGGGGTTCTGTTTTATGTTACCTCTTGAATCTATTAGAGGAGGCAGTCAGGTACAGGGTTGGGATCCTACCAGTCTTTTCTTTCTGTGTAGATGAGTCATCAAATGGCTCCTCAGTGCTGCCTACCTACCACTTAAGTTATGGCTCTGGTCCTGATATTCCCTTGTCAGATAGCCAGTGGTTACTATTTCAACGAACTGGGGATGGGGAGGAGGGTTTAAAACCTAAGTTCTTCCTTATTTGAAAAGCCAGAGTTGAGTCTCTCAGTTGTGATACCACTTATTGCATCTGTAGACAGAAATTTTAAAGTTAGAGAAAGCCCCAAAGGTCACTTACATGGTACAAACTAACCATGGGTTTGGAAACCTGTAAACTTGAAGGAAAAGTGACTTGAGGAATCAGGAGCAAAGTCCAATGAGAATTTTGTCCAGTCCTTCCTTGGTGCTTCATGAGGAAGGCAGGAGACCACAAAGAGGACTGTTAGCACCTCTTCTGCATTTCCTTTCAGGAGTCTTGAGTGGTCAGTGTCTTTTGGTGGGGGGGGATATAAAAAATTAACAGAAATACCATCTCATATATCTAATTTGCTTTTATGTACTCGGTTCAAGAGTGAGCTCCT